>NC_133123.1:205222526-205524350 GCF_033568475.1 Henckelia pumila
TTCAGACTTTCCAATGCACCGATGAGCAGAAGGTGGAGACCCTTGGCTATCTTCTGGATGGGCGTGCGCGCAGGTGGTGGAGGTTTACTTCTGCACCTTTTGTTGCGGCGAGAGGAGTGGCCACCTGGGCCGAGTTTCGCACAGCTTTCCAAAAGCGGTATTTTCCTCCTGCACTCCGACAGTCGAAGGCAGGCGAGCTACTGAGTCTGCGACAGGGAACCATGTCTATCGATGAGTATCAGCAGAGATTCTTTGATCTGCTATCTTATTGCCCCGAGATTGCTGATAGCACAGAGATGAAGTATAATCTGTTTCTTCAGGGCCTTAACCCTGAGATCCATGACCGTGTGGCGGTTGGCGACGACATGTCCTACGAGGGTTTGGTGAGCCGTTGTCATCAGGCAGAGGACAGCATTCGGCGGAACAGGTCTTTCCCTCAGTCGAGGCCTGCTAGTTCTTTGGGTCCCCGTGCCCAAACTTTCAAGAAGTCTGGATCTTCTTCTTCCTCTGGTTCTGGAGGTATTGTCCGTTATGGTAAGAAGGACAAGTGTGATCACTGTGGGAAGAACCATCCATCCGACAAGTGCCGCAGGGCTTCTGGAGCTTGTTTCCGTTGTGGAGAGACTGGTCATATCCGGAGGGATTGTCCACAGTCTGGGGGAGGCGGTTCTGGTTCTGGTTCAGGATCGGGTTCTCAGGCCACCGTTCAGCAGAGGTCGCAGGGACAGTCTGCTGGGAGTTCTCATTTGAGGCCACGAGCTTCTGGCCAGGTGTTTGCCCTGAGACATGATCAGGCTGTGGAGGAGAATGAGAAAGTCATCGCAGGTACATTTATGCTTTATGGTATACCTGCTCTTGTACTTATTGACACTGGTGCATCTCATTCCTTCATTTCTGCACGTTTTGTAAAGAGGCATAAGTTACCATGCATTGCACTAGACGTAGTGATGTCTGTTTCTACTCCGACGGGCCAATCTGCTTTGGCTAAGCGTCTAGTGATGGGTTGCCCTTTAGAGTTCGAAGGGAACGTTCTGTTGGCGAATCTCATGGTCCTGGCGATGGACGACTTTGATTGCATTCTGGGAATAGTTGTGCTGACTACCTATCGAGCTTCAGTGGACTGCTATGAGAGATTAGTACGCTTTCATCCGGAAGGGAGTGAGAGTTGGTTTTTCTATGGTGAGGGAGCGCGACCCCCGATGCCTTTGGTATCCGCTTTGAGAGCCTGTCGAGCTCTAGAGTCTGGCGGGGAAGGCTTCCTTATCTATGCAGTTGATTTGTCCACTGAGAGTATTGGGATAGAGAGCATTCCTGTTGTGGATGAATTTCCAGATGTGTTTCCTGATGAGATTCCGGATTTTCCTCCTGCTAGGGAAGTCGAGTTTGGCATAGAGTTGATGCCGGGTACTTCGCCTATTTCTAGAGCACCGTATCGTCTGGCTCCGTCAGAGATGCGTGAGTTGAAGAATCAGCTACAGGATCTTTTGGACAAGGGGTACATTCGTCCTAGTGTATCTCCTTGGGGAGCTCCTGTTCTCTTCGTGAAGAAGAAGGATGGGTCGATGCGGCTGTGCATTGACTATCGGCAGCTGAATCGAGTGACTGTGAAGAACAAGTATCCGTTGCCTCGTGTTGATGACTTGTTTGACCAGCTGCAGGGCACATCAATTTACTCCAAGATTGACTTGAGATCTGGGTATCATCAGCTGAGAGTCCGTGATCAGGACGTAGCCAAGACTGCATTCCGTACTCGCTATGGTCATTACGAGTTCCTAGTGATGCCATTTGGTTTGACTAATGCGCCGGCTATATTCATGGATCTGATGAACCGTGTCTTCAGGGAGTATTTGGACAAGTTTGTCGTGGTCTTCATTGACGACATCCTGGTTTACTCGCGTAATACGGAAGAGCATGTTTCTCACTTGCGGTTGGTACTGCAGACTCTTCGAGATGAACAGTTGTACGCCAAGCTGAGCAAGTGTGAGTTCTGGATGGATAGAGTGGTTTTTCTTGGCCATATCATATCCAGGGAGGGGATTTCTGTTGATCCAAGAAAGATTGAAGCGGTACTTAATTGGTCGCGTCCGACGACAGTTGCTGAGATCCGTAGTTTTCTGGGTCTAGCAGGGTATTATCGTCACTTCATTCTGAACTTCTCTCAATTAGCTCGACCGTTGACGCAGCTTACCCGCAAGGGTGTGGATTTTGAGTGGTCCTCCGAGTGTGAGGAGAATTTCCGTGAGCTTCGACGGCGGTTGACTTCTGCGCCGGTGTTAGCATTACCGTCAGGATCTGGAGGGTATGTAGTTTACACGGATGCTTCTCTTCAGGGGTTAGGTTGTGTCCTGACTCAGAATGGGCATGTGATCGCATACGCTTCTAGACAGCTGAAGCTTCACGAGGACAACTACCCAGTCCATGATTTGGAATTGGCAGCCATTGTGTTCGCTTTGAAGATCTGGCGTCATTATCTTTATGGCGAGAAATTTGAGATCTTCACCGACCATAAGAGTCTCAAGTATTTGTTCACTCAGGCAGAATTGAACATGAGACAGAGACGTTGGATGGACTTGCTTAAGGACTATGATTGCGAGATTAAGTACCATCCGGGAGCTGCTAATCTCACCGCTGATGCTTTGAGTCGCAAGGTGCGACTATCCGCACTTCAGACTTGTTCGATGTCTAGTGCGATCAGTGACTGTTGTACTTCAGGTTTTACCTTCAAGCATAAGAAAGGTATGCAGAGTATCCAGATGTTTGCGATATTATCTGAGCCAGCCTTGTATTCGCGGATCCGAGATGCTCAGATGTCTGATTCAAAGACCCAGCGTTTAGCTCGTCTAGCTAACGAGGGTAGCTCGTCTGGATTTCATTATCAGTCAGATGGCTTTCGGTGTTTGTCTGGTAGGCTTGTGATTCCACAGGATAAAGAGTTGCGAGAGGAGATTTTATCTCAGGCACATCGCACTAAGTTGAGTATTCATCCTGGGAGCAACAAGATGTACAAGGATCTACGTACTCGTTTCTGGTGGAAGGGAATGAAACGCAGTGTTTATCAGTTTGTTTCGAGATGTTTGGTGTGTCAACAGGTCAAGGCAGAGCACCGACGACCTGGAGGATTGCTTCACAGTCTGCCTATTCCTGAATGGAAATGGGAGTTTATCACTATGGACTTTGTGACCCATTTGCCAGTATCCCCGAGGAACTGTGATGCTATCTGGGTGGTGGTGGACCGACTCACCAAGTCAGCGCATTTCATTGCCTATAGCCGAGAGTACTCTGTAGATCGCATGGCACGGATGTACATTCAGGAGATCGTTCGACTTCATGGAGTGCCTGTGAGCATTGTCAGCGATCGGGACCCCAGGTTTACTTCTAGATTCTGGGGGAGTGTTCAGCGTACGATGGGTACTACTCTCAGTTTGAGTACAGCCTATCATCCGGAGACTGATGGTCAGTCAGAGCGCACTATCCGTACGTTAGAGGATATGCTTAGAGCGTGCGTCATGGATTTTGGTTCAGCCTGGCAGGATCATTTGCCGTTGATCGAGTTCGCTTACAACAACAGCTATCACACTAGTATTGGGATGGCAACTTTTGAAGCGTTGTATGGGCGACGTTGTCGTACTCCACTCTTCTGGGAAGAAGTGGGGGAGAGATAGGCTGAAGGACCGGAGTTTATCCAGCAGGCGATAGACATTGTTGATCAGATCAAGAAACGGATTAAGACTGCACAGGATCGTCAGGCCAGTTATGCTAATATCAAGCGTAGGCCTTTGCAGTTCGAGGTCGGGGAGAAAGTGTTTTTGAGAGTGTCACCTTTCCGCAAGATTCTCAGATTTGGCCTTAAGGGCAAGTTGTCTCCCAGATTTATCGGTCCGTTTGAGATCTTGGAGAGCATTGGCGATTTGGCTTATCGACTAGATTTGCCACCGCATCTATCCAGTATTCACGACGTGTTCCACGTATCTCTGTTACGACGGTATGTGGCGGATGAATCTCATATTCTGCAGCGGTCTGAGGTTCAGGTAGACAAGGATTTGACTTATGTTGAGAAACCTCTTCGTATCCTGGATTATAAGGATAAGGTTTTACGGAACAAAGTCATTCCTTTGGTTTTAGTTCAGTGGCAGCGCAGAGGCACTGAGGAAGCTACTTGGGAGCTTGAGGACAGGATGCGTAAAGACCATCCTGAGTTGTTTTGATCTCATTCTTTAAGTTGTATTCAGTTGCAAAATCTGTAAACGTTTGATTTGAATAAAGAATGTTTTTGATTTCTGTATTTTGCATTCGGTACTTAAGATATGATTTCGAGGACGAAATATCTTAAGTGGGGGAGAATGTAGTAGCCCGTACCCTAATTGAGTAATTAAAGGATTAATGCTAATTAATTGAATTGGGTATTGGACGGATCGGAAGCTCCGAAGGCACGATCGGAAGCTCCGAACAGGATCGGAAGCTCCGATGAGCGATCCGAGGCACTGATGTTATTACGTCAGGCATGACGTGTGGTTGGATCGGAAGCTCCGATCAGGACCGGAGGCTCCGATCACCCCTATCCGGAGTCAACAAGTGATATTTTGACACGTGGCAGATCAGGATCTTCGGAAGCTCCGATGGCAGGATCGGACGTTCCGAACGAGGTTCGGACGTTCCGATCAAGGATCGGAAGTTCCGATCGTTGTCTATAAATAGAAGGCCGAGACTTCACTTTCATTTGCCAATTCCGAGTTCTCCTTTCCTTTCTAGTCCTTTTGGAGCTGTTCTAGTCTTCTTAGGCTTGGTCCGGAGGTCGGAGAGGCGTTCGGTAGTTGTAGCGGAGTTGTGCCCAAGTTCTGGAGGCATCGACATCAAAGGGCTAACGACGGACGAAGTGTAGAGCAGACTATAGGCGTGGACCTAGAGTTGGTAGAGCTTGCACTGTATTTGAGGTACGAAAGTACTGTTCGAGATATCCTGACTGAGTATGCATGTATTATATGACTGCATGATTTATATGCCATGATATTATGCTGCATTCATTTGCATCTTGCTGTATCTCCTTCGAGATGTCTGTAGTAGGGTTGT
This sequence comes from Henckelia pumila, assembly GCF_033568475.1. Classification (NCBI taxonomy): domain Eukaryota; kingdom Viridiplantae; phylum Streptophyta; class Magnoliopsida; order Lamiales; family Gesneriaceae; genus Henckelia; species Henckelia pumila. The sequence continues at coordinate 205,227,594 of NC_133123.1, forward strand.
ACCCTATCCTGTTAGTGGATGGACTTCCATCGATTTGGGTCCGGCGTTTCCACGGTTATCTCGGTATGGGAGCCACCTCCTGAAGCGACGGCACAGTGTGCTAAATACCAGGGCCCGGTCTGTCTCTGTTATCTGATCCTTGACCTCGAGTCTATAGGGAGTTCACTTTGCATGCATGTATACTCATACTCTCGTGCTGAGCGTTTTATGCTCACGTCTCGTACTCTGTGTTTTCTGGACACCCTATTTCATGGGGCAGGTTTGCGATTGGACGAGGAGGGTGGATCCAGGAGGGGCTAGTCAGTGGTTGGCCAGCTGGAGCTTCGTTTGGGTTTTATTACTGTTGTTTGGGTTTTTACAGCTATTCGATTTGGTTGTATATTATTGGATAATTACAGATTCCTTTACTTGGGATTGTATAATGTTATTGGATTCCGCAGTTTTATTCTGATATCTGTTTAATCAAGTTAATTGCATGCCTAAGTTCTGTTTAGTAGGTGATCTGGGTAAGGGTCACTACACCTGCCCTGTCAAATGGGGTGTCCAGAATATAACCAGGACGTGAGCGACTAATGCTCAGTATGTAAATATGATTAAACATACATATATGATGCATGCAAGTGTGATAACTGGATAACTGGTCATCTATCAAGTCATGCTCAGACTAGGCGCCCTGAGTGTAGTACCAGCTGGGAGTCAAACCACGGGGTACATCCACACTCGTTAAGATCACCGTAGTATCAGTCTCCGCTCATGCAGTAACTCCCTGTGTCAGACTATATAAACAGGTGTAGAGCTGAGCGTCTCTACTATCATGGCTATCTCAAAGAAAACAGGCTCAACGTGTATGTGCACATGACATATGAATATAAAATCAGTAAAATATATATCATGCCACATAAATGCAACATATAAACATATATACTTGCTGGATATCTCAGTCAGTACTTACGTACCTCTACTAGTAGATCAAATCTATTAGAGTCTAGGTTCCAAGCCTACAATCAAATATATATCATATCACTAATGCTCTACAAGCCTTAACTAAGCTAACATATACTCTTATAAATTAAATAGGATTCTCGAACCATACCTTCTTCCGTCGTTTACCTGCTGATGTCGAAACCCTAGTTTCTACTCTCAACTGGATGCTATGATTCCAGTATCTTACTTATATCATCGGTCCCTCAATATATATTACTGATCAAAGAAGAAATCAATTGAATTCGTACTTAATTTCTCGTCTGAAATCCTCTATTTATAGGCCCAAACTAGGTGAGTTTGGATAGTCCTATTCGGGGTTTGGATCTTCAGAATTGTGCATGCTTGCCACGTTTCTGAGTGGCTAAATTCGGATGCTCCGAACTCATGTTCGGATCGTTCGAACTTGGATGACTCATCGTATTATTTCTTGAGTCATCAACTAGTCAGACACCTCTTTCTTAGTGGACTTTGGATTTTCCGATCTCTACCACGTGTCCTTTATATAAGAAATGACTCATCTACATAGAGATCGGATCGTTCGATCTTGAGTTCGGATCATTCAAACTCTTCTTGCTTCCGAAGAGCTTCAGTTCCTCCGAACTAGGTGCAGTTCGGATCGCCCGATCTTTAGTTCGGATCGTCTGAACTCACCAATAATTTTGAAGTCCAAAAATCATATATTAATCTCATTTTAATCCCTCGATCATGTGATTAGCAATCTTTAATCATGTTTATCATTTAATTAACTTAAAACAATGTACGTGTTACTACATTCTCCCCAACTCAAGGAATTTCGCCCTCGAAATTTAAGTCTGAGTAACCAATCAAGGAACTAAAACATCCAAGTTTATTCATTCAAAGATATTTTACATGACATACATATACTTAAAATATATTGTACATGTCATACGTATCAACAGAATAAACAACAAACAAATCGGGTTTTCTGTCCGCATTCGATTCTCAAGTTCTCAAGTTGCTTCTTCAACTCCTCTACGTTGTAATTGTACCATTACCAATGGTGTGCATTTATTTCTGAGGACCTTTTATTTCTTGTCAAGAATATTGAGTGGTCTTTCCACGTATGACAAATCACGTTCAAGCTGCACATCAGTCGGATGTATCACATGCAACTCGTCAGCTATGTATTGCCAAAGCAATGATACATGGAAGACATTATGGATACCAGATAGATATGGCTGTAAAGCCAGTCGATAAGCCACATCTCCAACCTTTTCCAGTATCTCGAATGGTCCAATATAACGTGGTGACAACTTCCCTCTCACGCCAAAACGCATTACCTTACGAAATGGTGATACCCAAAGAAAAACATGTTCCCTAGGCTCAAAATGCAATGGCCTTTGATGGAAGTTGGCATAACTTGCTTGCCTGTCTTGGGCAGCTGTAATCCTTCGTTTGATCAAATCTACCTTATCCGCAACTTTTTGTACCAATTCTGGTCTCTCTATCTGTCGTTCACCAAACTCATCCCAAAAATGATGTGTACGGCAACGAAGACCATACAATGCTTCAAAGGGAGCCATACCGAAGCTTCGATGATAACTGTTATTATAAGCAAATTCGATCAACGGCAAATGATCCTGCCAAGACAAACCAAAGTCCATGACAAAAGCTCGCAGCATATCCTAGAGAGTACGTATCATCCTCTCTGTTTGTCCATCCGCCTCAAGATGATATGTTGTACTCATGCTCAGAGTGGTACGTAAAGCTTGCTAAAAACTACCCCAAAAACGTGAGGTAAATCGTGGATCCCTGTCACTAACAATACTCAATGGAACGTCATGGAATTTCACAATATCCAGCATGTATAAGTGTTCCATGCGATCATATGGATACTCACAATTTTAAGGAATAAAGTGTGCAGATTTTGTCAGACGATCCACAATGACCCAGATAGCATCACACTGCCTATAGGTCATGGGCAAGTGGGTAATAAATTCATAGTCACATGTTCCCACTTCCATTCGGGAATCTTTAAAATCTGCATTAGTCCGCCTGGTCGTATGTGCTCAGCCTTGATTTGCTGACAAATAAGGCATTTAGAAACAAACTGGTACACACTTTTCTTCATTTCTTTCCACTAGAATCTTTATCGCAAATCATTGTACATATGCATGCTTCCAGGGTGAACTGTTACTCGACTGCGATGTGTGTGTGCTAAGATTTCATTCCGCAATTCAGCATCAACATGAACTACCAGTCGATTAGTGATAAGTGCATTTTGTATGCATTAGTTTGTGAAATGTTTATGTCTATTTTTGTGTGTATTCATATTATTTTTATGTGTTTTAGTGCATGTGTGTGTATTTCACTCATCGGGTTAATTTTTTAGGAAAATGAATTGTTGAAGAGTGAATTACGGAGCAGCTTTATTCAAAAAATCACATTTAATTTTAGAAAGTTCTAAATCCGATCTCCACCGTTACGATTTAAGCTCAAGATGTTTCGAAGCCGCTGTCCAAATTTCAGCTTGATCCGACGGATAGATCTCAAAATTTGAATTTTTCAAAATCGTCGCTCGGAGCAGAAAAATTGTACTGCGCGCGCGAGAATCAAGCTCGCGCGCGCGCGAATCGAAGTTCCAGACCTCTATTTTTATGTGCTGCACGCGCGCGTGTTTCGGGGTCATATGTATTCCAAAAAATCCTTGTTTTGAGAGGAAATTAACTGGTAGGCGTTTCGGACCATATATATACAAGATATAACATATTTTTGAGGGTTGGGAAGTTCCAGAACGCAGAGAACGCAAGAGATGCGGCTACAAGGCTTGGGAGAGAAGATTTTTATTTTCTTTTCTTATTATTTTTATTTTGAATTATTGTTTTTAATTATTGAGTAGTTTATTTTCAACCAAGACGGCGTGATTGGGCCAAAAAAATTTATGTAGAAAACTTGGATGTTTGTTTGGAATTTTTCAGAGTTGATTTTATTTTATTGATTGTCAGATTTATATTTGTCTTGTGAATAGCCTGGTCAACTGTTTGCTTGCATGTTAATCGATTCCAAGTCGACAGAGGAGGTATTGATTTTGATCTCTCTGATAGTTAACATATTGTAAAACTGACTAGAAATAGAATTCGGTTTCAGTGTGCGGTTTGGGTGTAAACTGAATTTTCACAAATATTTAATGCATTCAAATTTGATTAGAATTACGAAAGATCAGTTCGTCAATATTTGAATAGGTTTGATTGTTCTAGAAATAGTCCTTTGAACAAGATAGGAGAATTCCCGTGATCTAAGATTAAATCTGAGTCCTGAATCAACTACATGTTATATGATTTGTTCGGTACCTACGTGTGTCTTGGTTGTTTCTGTTTTAATTATTTTTATCCTCGGTTATTTTTATTCTTATTTATTAAGCAGTTTTTATTTTATTTTCTTATTTTATTTAAATCAAATTGCTTTTTATTATTTAGTCTAGATTAAGTAAAATAATTAATTCTTGAGAATTGACAATAGTCCCTGTGAAATCGATACTTGGACTCTCTGTCCACTTTACTATTACTTGACTTGGTACGCTTGCCAGTAGATTTATATCACACTGATTTAGCCGGTCAAGTTTTTCGCGCCGTTGCCGTGGACTGTTCAGTTAATATTAGGATAGATTATTTGCTTGAGACTAGACATTTTTTCTTGCATTAATTTTTTAATTTTAATTATTAATTTTTTTTTTCTTACTTGTGAGGTACTTGGAAATGGATCATCGACAGGTGTTCACAAGGTTTGGCCAAAAGTACTCTGAGCCCTTCTATGCTGCTTGGGGAAGATTCAATGATTTGGTTAACAAGATGTCATGATTTTTCGAACTACACTCTAGTTCAAATTTTTTATGGTGGTTTGGATGAGCTAACAAGACGTTGGGTGGATTATGGAGCTTTGGCCACTGGCAGTCACTTGTTCAGAAGAGATGAAGACAGTGTTATGCACTTGTTAAATGATATGGCGGATTTCAACTACCATTGACATTATGATCCTTCATTGCAAGGTTGGAGTCATAAATATCCTCCAGAATTCAACTCCACAAATTTTGCGAACCAACCACCGGAGCATCAAGAAGAGTGTGTAGGGTATTTTGAGGATCATGTGGCTCAGTTAGAGAATTTTGTGAAAAGGCACGAAGAATGGAGGAATCTTCTTGTAAGGATGAATCAAAAGTGACAATGGAGGAAGAAAAAACATACAAGGCTACATATTTTACCTCGTTAATGGTCGTTCCATGTAAACCGTTAGAAGATTCTTTCTTGCCATTGATGCCACCTCCAACATATTCCATCCTCTATGAGCTTCAGCCTAGATTCGGAGTCTCCTTCCAAAAGAAAAATTTCAGACCAAGTGTTGTTGGACCGACGAGCTTACAAAGTCAATATCACGCCAAGTTTGAGGGCATAGAAAATCAAGACCCATACGTAGAGTCGTATGATTCTTACTATGGGCGGCAGCCGCTCTTTGATGGTTGCTTCTGCATAGTCGGGCTGTAGACTATAAACTTAGCGCTTACTGGGAGGCAACCTAGTATTCTTTCCCTTGATCTTTTAGTTTAATTTTTGGTTTTTGTTTATTTCTAATTGATTTTTGTTCTTTCTCATGCCAATTTGTCGTGCCTGACTGATGTATCCCGTCTGCTATTGTCATCCCAAAAGATGCTGCCAAAGAGGAAGAGGAAGAGAACGATGGAGATGCCAGCAAATTAACCAGGGGAGTTTTAGTTTTCAGTTTTATTCTGTTTTTGTTGTTCGTCTTGCATTTGTTCTTTTTTTGTGCATACTGTTTGTGTTTCTAGAGCATTGAGGGCAATGCTTTGGATAAGTATGGGGGGGTGTTATTTAGTTTTGTTTCATTCATCATTGTCTTTTGCATTTATATGGTTTAATATTTTGCATATAGTTCGTATTTATACATCTCATTATGTTTTGTGTTTATGTTGTGTGAATAAGTAGAATGATGACTGTTGGCCAATGATGATAGAGTTGTGAAAAAAAAACTTTTTTTAGAAAATGTTGCTTTTGATTGATCATGAGAAGCTGTTGGTTGAATCTTGAATATTTTTAAGCACGCATGTTAGACTAGTGTAGTGTAGCGATGTAATTGATGAAGTTCGTGTTTGTTTGACCATTGCACGACAATAGATGTTTGTTGATCATGATAGTGTCTTTGGAGTCTTGATAGTTGTTAGACATTGCATGTATGATCTTGGGCGTACCTATAAAAAAAAATTTTTAAAAAAACTTTTGTTGAAAATTAAGTTAACTCCATCCGGGTTACGAGCAGAGATTGAAATCCTAATCTCTGTTCTTGACTAAGTATGCGGATCTCATGGGGTTAAAAATTTTGAAAATTTAAAATAACAATTCCATACGGCTTGGACAATGATTGAAATCCTAATCTTTGTTCCATAGCTAAGTTTGCGGGTTAAATTGGATTGATGCTCCATCCGGGCTATAGACGAGGGGATTGAAATTCGAATCCTATCTTAGTTATAGCTAAGTTTGCGGATAATTATTGGGGCATAAAAAAAACTAATTGCAAAATCCGTAGGTACGGAATTAATCTCAAGAAAATGCATGTTTTTGTTTGGGATTGTTGAGATGACGGAGTGCTGGATTGTGATACTTGCATTGAATTGTCATAGGTCGCTAAGCAATCTTAGGACAGAGTCGTTTGAAGTGGGATGAAGCTGGAATGACATGGCACACACATACGTTTACGTTAAACTGACAGTGTATTGTGAAAAATCAGAAGTTTTTATGGTTTTTAGTTGTTGAAGTTGAAACTAATCGGAGGCTATGTTGTTCATGATTCATTCTTACTTATGTCATTGTTTGCATATTGTTTTTGGTATGTCTTGCTCGAGGGCGAGCAATGTTTAAATATGGGGTGTTGATAAGTGCATTTTGTCCGCATTAGTTTGTGAAATGTTTATGTCTATTTTTGTGTGCATTCATATTATTTTTATGTGTTTTTATGTGTTTTAGTGCATGTTTGTGTATTTCACTCCTCGGGTTAATTTTGTAGGAAAATGAATTGTTGAAGAGTGAATTACGGAGCAGCTTTGTTCAAAAACTCACATTTAATTTTAGAGAAATCGAAATCCGATCTTCACCGTTCAGATTAAAGTTCAAGATTTTTTAAAGCTGCTGTCTAAATATCAGCTTGATCCGATGGCTAGATCTTGCGATATGAATTTTTCAAAATCGTTGCTTGGAGCAGAAAAATTGTACTGCGCGCGCGCGAGTCGGAGTTCCAGACCTCTGTTTTTATGTGCTGCGCGCGCGCAAGGCCTATGTCGCACGTGCGCGCATGTTTCGAGGTCATATGTGTTCCGAAAAATCCTTTTTTTGAGAGGAAATTAACTGGTAGGCATTTCGGACCATATATATACAAGATATAACATATTTTTGAGGGTTGGGAAGTTCCAGAATGCAGAGAATGCAAGAGAGGCGGCTACAAGGCTTGGGAGAGAAGATTTCTAATTTTTTTTCTTCTTATTTTTAATTTGAATTATTGTTTTTAATTATTGAGTAGTTTATTTTCAACCAAGACGGCGTGATTGGGCCGAACAAATTTATGTAGAAAACTTGGATGTTTGTTTGGGATTTTTCAGAGTTGATTTCATTTTATTGATTGTCAGATTTATATTTATATTGTGAATAGCCTGATCAACTATTTGCTTGCATGTTAATCGATTCCAAGTCGACAGAGGAGGTATTTATTTTGATCACTCTGATAGTTAACATATTGTAAAACTGACTAGAAATAAAATTCGATTTCAGTGTGCGGTTTGGGTGTAAACTGAATTTTCACAAATATTTAATGCATTCAAATTTGATTAGAATTACGAAAGATTAGTTCGTCAATATTTGAATAGGTTTGATTATTCTAGAAATAGTCCTTTGAACAAGATAGGAGAATTTCCGTGATCTAAGATTAAATCTGAGTCCTGAATCAACTACATGTTACATGATTTGTTCGGTACCTACGTGTGTCTTGGTTGTTTTTGTTTTAATTATTTTTATCCTCGGTTATTTTTATTCTTATTTCTTAAGCAGTTTTTATTTTATTTTCTTATTTTATTTAAATCAAATTGCTTTTTATTATTTCGTCTAGATTAAGTAAAATAATTAATTCTTGATTATTGACAACAGTTCCTGTGGGATCGATACTTGGACTCTCTGTCCTCTTTACTATTACTTGACTTGGTACTCTTGCTAGTAGATTTATATCACACCGATTTAGCTGGTCAATTAGACAAGCACAATAATCCATTATATTCGAAATGAAATCTGGTTGTATTCCCTGTACTGGTCAAATGTGCCAATTTCTTTGTCTATTCATCAGACATCTGATCATCTCTAATCCGAGAGTACAAAGATGACTCAGCAAGGATGAAATTCAACCGAACTACATTTGCTCCTTTCTTGTGTTTAAATGTGAAACCCAAAGAGCAACATTCTTGAATCATGTTAGAGATATCACTAGTCTGAAGAGCAGAGAGTCTAACCTGTCGAATCAAAGCATCAGCAGTGAGATTAGCGGAACCTGGATAATATTTGATTTCACAATCATAATCCTTCAGAAGATCCATTCAGCGTCAATTTATCATATTCAACTCAGATTGAGTGAATGAATACTTCAGACTCTTATGATCGGTGAATATCTAAAATCGCTCTCCATATAAATAATGTCGCGCAGATTGAGTGCAAACACAATGGCGGCTAAATCCAGACCATGTACTGGATAGTTCAACATATGCGTCTTCAGCTGTCGAGAAGCATAGGCTATTACATGCTCATGCTGCATCAGTACACATCCTAGCCTCTGACTAGAGGCATCAGTGTAAATCGTATAGTGTCATGTTCCCGATGGCAAAGCAAGCACAGGTTCTGTAGTCAAACGTTTACGAATGTCCTTGAAAGATTTCTCACATTCAGAAGACCAAGCAAAAGGAATATCCTTCCGTGTAAGCTGTGTCAATGGTCTGGCTAATTGAGCAAAATTCTCAATAAACCTACGGTAATATCCATCTAGACCTAGGAAACTGCGAATTTCAGCCACCGTAGTTGGTGTGCCCAATTCAACACTGCCCCAACCTTACTCGGATCCACCGATATTCCATCTCTGGATATCACATGACCAAGAAACACGACTCGATCTATCCAGAACTCACATTTGCTTAGTTTATCATACAATTGTTTTTCCCGTAACGTCTGCAAAATAATTCTCATGTGTTGTGCATGCTCATCCATATCATGTGAATATCCCAGGATATCATCAATGAAAACAATCACGAATTTATCCAAGTATTCACGAGACACACGATTCATCAAATCCATAAAGACTGCAGGTGAATTCGTCAGACCGAATCGCATTACCAGGAATTCATAATGTCCGTACCTGGTTCGAAAAGCAGTCTTAGAAATATCTGAGTCGCAAACACTCAACTGGTGGTATCCCGACCTTAGATAAATCTTCGAGTAAATAGAACTACCCTGCAACTGATCAAACAAGTCATCAATGCGTGATAACGGGTACTTTTTCTTGATGGTGACGTGATTCAACTGCCTGTAGTCAATACATAGCCGCATCGACCCATCTTTTTTTTTCACAAACAGGACTGGAGCTCCCCAAGAAGAAGCATTTGGGCGAATATATCCTTTATCCAGCAGATCCTGTAACTGTTGTTTCAACTCTCGCATCTCTAACGGAGCTAGAAGATACGGTGTACAAGATATCGAAGAGGTTCCTGGCAACAGACCAATACCAAATTCCACCTCCCGCACTGGAGGAAAACCAGGAATCTCATCAGGAAATACTGATAAGTGAATTTTTTGTGCATTATTTCGTGTTATTTTTATGTCTATTGTGCATTCATTCATATTGTTTTATGTTATTTTTATGTGTTTTATTGCATGTGTGTGCATTTCACACTCTGGGTTTTATTTGTAGGAAAACTGGAATTTAAAGGATTTTTTAGGGCAAGAAAAGAGAAAAGAAAAGAATGAGAAAGAAATGATCTTGGATAAGTAGAGCTACAACTCTAAATGTAGAGCTACAACTCTAGGAGGGAGAAATGTAGAAGAAACAAAAGTAGCGCTATTGCGCTTAAAAATTGAGCAATTGGCTTGATGCTGTGTTGGAAGAAATCTTGGGCAGAAATCATCTCGCTCGAGCGCACGTTTATGCGCTTGAGAGAGCCGGGAGAAACTTAAAAAAAGTATATTACGGGAAAAAAGTTGATCGCTCGAGCGCATACGCGGAGCAGAAAAAAATAGAATTTTCGGAAACAAAAAGTCTTATTTTAGCGGGCTTTATTTCATGGGCCTTTCAACCCATATAAATAGAAGATAAATATCATATCAGGGGGGATCGCATCAGAGGAACGTGGACGGAGGCTTGGAGGCTTAAAGATTTGAAGAACACTCCGTTCTAGTTTCTTCTTATTATTATTTTTATTTTTGAATTATTGTTTTCAATTATTGAGTAGTTTTTCTTTAACCAAGACAGCGAGATTGGACCGAACAATTTTATGTCGAACATGTGGATTTTGATTTGAGATTTTTAGATTTTTTTTCAAATTATTGATTTTTTTATTTATATTTTGTTCTTGTGAATAATCTGATCAATTGTTTCCTTGCTTGTTAATTGATTCTGAGTCGACAGAGGAGGAATTGATTTTGATCATTCCAATAATTGACATATGGTTAAATCGACTAGAAATAGTATTCGGTTTCATTATGCATTTTTTGGTGAAAATTGAATTCTCATAATTTCCAATGCATTTGAATTTGATTTGAATTATGAAAGATTGATCCGTCAATATTTTAATAGGTTTAACTGTTTTAAAAATAGACTGTTAAATAAATTAGGAGAATTCGTCGTGATTTAATATTAAATCTGGATCCTAGATTTTCCACTTATTTGCATAATTTGTTTGGTACCTGCGTGTCTTGGTTGTCTCATTTTAATTAAATTTATCTTTGAGCACTTTAAATTCTTATTTTTTAGTAATTGAATTTTTATTTAATTCTTCGCACCTCTTTTTATTATTATGTCTAGATTAAGCTAAATAATTAAATTTTGGAAATTGACTACAGTCTCTGTGGGATCGATAATGAGACTCATTGTCCACTTACTATTACTTGACCTAGTGCACTTGCTAGTTGATACCGAATTTAGAGGTCAAATACATCAGGGAATTAACTAACAACAGGAATATGATCAATATCATGACTACTCTGGGTAGTATCCACAGCATAGATGAGATAGTCGTCCCGCCAAACTCTAAGGCACGACATGTCTTCAGAGCCAACACAAGTGGCATCGGGGGTTGCGCTCCCTCACCATAAAAATACCAACTGTCACCCTCATCTGGAAGAAACTGGACCATTCTTTGGCAACAGTCAATAGTAGCATGATATAATGGCAGCATATCAATTCTCAAGATGCAATCAAAGTCAGATATCGCTAATATCATAGAATTAGCTATCAAGAAATGACCCTCAGATTCTAGCACACGGAATCCCATCACTAAACGTTTAGTTGTAATTTCCCGACCCCTAAGAGTAGACACCACTAAGTCCAAATCTAGGGATACATAGGGTAACTGGTATTTCTTGACAAACAAGCTAGATATGAATGAATGTGATGCACCAGTATCAATCAATACAAGAGCAAGTATGCCACATAATAAGAAATTACCTGCTAACATTTTGTCGCTTTCAGCACTTGCCTGATCCTGACTGAGAGCAAACACCTGCCCCTGAGTCCGGGGTTGTAGGCTAGAAGTACTCGGAGGGCGGCGGCTGATATGGATGGATAGAAGCATGTGATCCACTAGCTCCACCAGAACTAGTGCCCTCTATCCGTTGTGGACAATCACGGCGCAAATGTCCCTTCTCTCCGCTTCGCAGAATTTTCCAAGGATTTTCAAAATTTTGTTGTTCCTCAGTGAAGTTCATTGTCTCTGCCTCAATATCCAAGACTCCGGCCTTCTTTTCCATCTTCATATCCGGCCACCCCAGATTACTTTTGGCCATATTCCCAATAATTTCCCATGCGTCTGCTGGAGTTTTTCTGAATATACTTCCATTAGCTGCAACATCTAGCATAGATCTCACCAATTGATCCGCTACATTGTAGAAAGTCTGAGTCTGTTGGCTTTGTTTGAGGTTATGTTGAGGACACATCTTCAACATCTTCTTGAATCTGATCCAATCCGCAATCAAAGACTCTCCCTCCTTCTGTTTAAAGGAAATAATATCATAAAAGAGTTTGGCCATCTTCGTGGGTGGGAAGTATTTATTTAGGAACAATTGGACAAGCTCCGTCCATGTAGTGATAGAGCCGGTAGGCAAATCATCTAGCCACTCGAGTGTGTCTCCTTGCAAATAGAATAGAAATAACCGCAGTCTCACTGCATCAAGGGTTACTCCATTGAACTAAAAAGTAACGCAGATCGACAGAAAACGCTCTAGATGAGCGTAGGGATCTTCTACAGCAGCGCCTCCGAACCGTGCTTGCAGATGGATCATCTGATTAATAGCAGGCTTCAGTTCAAAGTTGTTCGCCTCAACAGCGGGGCGAACGATTCTAGATCCATATCCTTCAACAAGAGGCCTTATCAGATCCCATACAGTACGGTTGTCGTTTTCAGCTGCCATCTCTTCCTCCAAATCTGATTCAAGTACTAGATTAATGCTCCGCTTAGCATTACGAATATTGTTGATTGAACGCTCGATTTCCAAGTCTAGCGGTAATAGATCTTTGGAGATTTGAGTGCGGTGCATCCAAAAGAAATGGGTACCTGAAAATCAGAAATAAGAGAAAGATTCAGAATTCGGCTCAAATAAAAACACAAAAATAAAATTCTAATCTCAAGCTAATAAAAATCTTGATATCACTGTCAGTCCCCGGCAACGATGCCAAAAATTTTACCGACTTTTTGGGCAACTACAAGCAAGTATACTAGGTCAAGTAATATTAAGTGGACGACGAGTCCAAGTGTCGAACCCACAGGGACTGAATTATTATTACCAAAATATGATTATTCTAACTTAATCTAGACTAAGCAATAAAAATGATTTGTGAATTGAATAAAATTTAATTAATAACTAAATAACTAAAAAAATAAATGAAAAGTAAACTTGCAACTGAAACTCGGGTTTTAAATTAAAAAGAAGTGAATTGATTAAAGCACACAAAGGTACCAGACAATTTATGCAAACATGTGGCAAAATCTAGAATCTAAATTTAATCTAAGTCAAGACGAATTTCCCTTATTTATTCAACAGTCTATTTTTATAACATGTTAAACCTATTCAAATATTGACGAATTAATTATCTCTAATTAATTCTAATCAACTTCAAATGCATTAGGAACTATGAGAATTCAGTTCTCACCTAAAACCGCATACTGAAACCGAATACTATTTCTAGTCAGTTTAACCATGTGTTAATTATTGGAGTAAACACAATCAATTACTAATTTTTTAATTCAAAATCAATAAACAATCAAGTAAACAATTGGCCAGATCATTCACAAGAATCAAGAGATAAATCCAATAATCAATAACTTAATATAAATCAAAAATCCTAAATAAACATCCACGTGTTCAACATAAAATTGTCTTGGCCCAATCTCGTGGCCTTAATCGAAATAAAAGACTACTTCATAAACATAAACATGATTCAAACAAGGTTTTTAATCATAAACTGAAAAGTAAAATAAAAAGAGATGAAAACTGAGTGCCGAAAGCTTCAATCCTGAGCCCTAGCCGTCTCTTGTGTGTTCTTATGTCTGGGAACCCTCAATATGATGACAATCTTGCAATTTATAAGTCCCCAAATCCAAAAAAATATAATTTCCTTTCGAATCAAGACTCCGAAATTTTGGAAACTCTTTTTCCCGCGATCGCGCTCGAGCGGTATAAAATGACCGCTCGAGCGCACACTTCTCTGCCCTTTTCTCTTTTCTCGCAGATGCGCTCGGGCAATAGAAAGTACCCGCTCGAGCGCGTTGTCTGAACCTTGAAAAATAAAAACTCCTCGATCATGATCGAGCGAGATATTTCTATCGCTCGAGCACGTTATGTTCTACCAGCATATTCTGTTTCTCTTGAAATTTTGCGATTTTCCTACAAATCAAACCAGGAGAGTAAAATGCGCATATGCATAAAATCATAAATAAAACATACAAAAACACAAATGAAACAATATGAATGCATGCAACTAAACATGAAAATGACATAAAATAATGCACATAAAATGCAATTATCAGCAACATAGTCAACCTTCTTCTCCTACATGTTTTATTGCAAAAAATGAGAAACAATGGCTATGTCATAAAAAATTAAATCATCTGAATTTCAAGTCAATATCTAGTTTGAGTCAAAATGAGTTGGTTACTGGACTAACCAAAGGAAAATTTGTAAAATAAAAGATTTGTATGCTTGTCAGCTAGATAAGCAGATACGGTCTACTTTATAAAAATAAGGGTTGTAACTTTTTTCTCTCAATGTTTAGGATTATTGCATATGGATCTTTTTGGTCCTATTCCTATAAAGACTTTAGGGGGAATGAGTTACACTCTCATAGTAGTAGATGATTGTTCAAAATTTAATTGGGTTATTTTTCTACCATCAAAAGATCAAACATGTATTCAGTTGATCAAACTTTTAAACCGACTGCAAAATGAAAAATCTTCCATGATTAATAGAATTTGAAGTGATAGGGGTACTGAATTTACAAATAAAACTTTAACTTCCTATCTAGATAATCATGGAATTGGACATGAATTTTGAGCAGCCCGAACTCCTCAACAAAATGGTATAGCATAAAGGAGAAATATAACTCTTAAAGAAACAGCTCGAACCATGATTGCAAATTCTAATATACCTAAAAAAAATTGGGCAGAAGCAGTTAATAATGCTTTCTATACTCAAAACGGGTCAATGATTAACAAGAAACACAATAAAAATCCTTACGAAATCCGGAATTATAAGAAACTTGATGTTTCATATTTTAAAGTGTTTGGTTGTAGTATATACACAATAATGGAAAAACATACCTGACTGCTTTTGATGCTAAATAAGATGAAGGGATATTTATAGGTTACTCAGCAGTTAGTAGATCTTATAGAGTTTTTAACAAAAAATCTATAACTATCGAGGAAACTATTCATGTTGTATTTGATGAATCCTCTGTTTGTACTGCATCAAGAGAAATAAATCTGAATGATCTAATTCATATACTTGAAAATACTATGATAGAGGAGGATGACGAAGTTAACTGCTCATAATAGTTTTTAAAAAACACTTATATTCCAACTGCTGAAGTTGAAATTGAAACATCTGAAAATTTGCCTCAAAAAAATAATGAACCAATTATTATTCAAGAAGCAGAAGCAGTTCATCCTGAAGAACCTGTTCTAAATAATCCTATTGAACCAAATCTTCGATGGAACAAAGATCATCCACCTGAGTTTATCAGAGGTGATCCAACTGCTCCCATTAGAACAAGAAGACAGAATATAGATAAATTTTTGCATGCAGCTTTTATATCTCAGAAACCTAAGAAGGTTGATGAAGTATTAGGTGATGCAATTTGGATTGATGCTATGCAAGAAGCTTAACTTGTTTGAACAAAGTAAAGTATGGCATTTAATTCCTCGACCTGACAATCAAAATGTCATAAGTACTAGATGGGTATTTAGAAACAAACTTGATGAAAATGGAACAGTGTTTAGAAACAAGGCTCGACTTGTTGCTCAAGGTTATAAACAGGAGGAAGGCATTGATTTTGATGAATCATTTGCACCAGTCGCAAGACTAGAAGCTATAAGAATATCCTCGCTTATTCTTCATTCAAGATTTCAAAGTCTATCAAATAGATGTCAAGTCAGCTTTTTTAAATGGCCTTCTTCAAGAAGAAGTTTATGTCGAACAACCACCAGGTTTTGTCAATCCAACTCATCCTCACTTTGTTTATCAATTACATAAAGCTTTATATGGACTAAAGCAAGCACCTAGAGCTTGGTATGATACTCTTCTTAAATTTCTTCTTGATCATAAATTTGTTCTCGGTACTATAGATAAAAAAAAAAAATCTTTCAAATATTCTAAAGGAGATCATATTTTCCTAGTTCAAATATATGTTAATTACATCATTTTTGGATCAACTAACCCCAAACTGTGCCAAAAGATTTCCAAACTCATGCAGGATAAGTTTAAAATGAGCATGATGAGAGAATTAATATTCTTCTTAGGACTGCAAGTAAAGAAATTAGACAAAAGAATATTCATTAACCAGTCCAAATACTCTAAAGAGCTTATCAAACATTTTGGAATGGAAAACTGCTCATCTGCCAGTACACCAATTAGTGCATCAATTAAACTAGACAAAGATGAAGGGGGAACACCAGTTGATGTCACAATGTATATAGGAATAATAGGCTTCCTATTATATTTGACTGCTAGTCGTCCAGACATCTTGTTTGTCGTTGGCTTATGTGCACGATTTCAAGCTGCTCTCAAACAGTCACATTATATTACAGCTAAGCATATTTTAAGATATTTAAAAGGAACTGTTAACGTGGGTCTTTGGTATCCCAAAGACTCAAGTTTTAATCTAATCGGATACACTGATGCAGATTATGCAGGTTGTAGAATTGATAGGAAAAGCACAAGTGGTTCATGTCAATTTCTTAGAGATAGATTAATTTTTTGGTCTAGAAAGAAACAAACATTTATTGCAATATCAACTGCTAAAACTGAGTATCTTGCAGCTGGCAGTTGCTGTGCTCAAATTTTGTGGATCCAACAGTAGTTAAGAGACTATGGAATCCAGTCAGAAGAAGCTCCAATATTGTGTGATAACACTAGTGCTATTGATATAACTTATAACCCAGTGTTACATTCAAGGAAAAAACGCATTGATATTAGGCATCATTTCATTCGAGATCATGTCATGAAAAATGAGATCAAGCTAGAACACATATCTATAGAACTTCAAACTGCTGATATTTTAAAAAAACCACCACCCGACGCTAAGTTTTTTTTTTCTTTCGAAATGCTCTTGGATTAATTGATTTATCTTAAATTGCATATATTTAGGGGGAATCTTCTTATATTTTGTTGGTCTTTGTTATTTGCATAATATAAAATAACTTAAACAGTAAAACATAAAAGGAAATTTTATTATATAGATAGAGATTTCGAAGATTTCTCTCTCCACATTACATTTCCACAGGTTTATTCAGGCAGAGAGTCCACCTAGAGCAACCCAGGCATAATCATCGTAGGCACAAATTTTGTTGAGCTCCCTATGCTCTTTCAAGAGCATCAGGAGCAAGACACCATTGTACTTGTAGATGTCTTCAGTGTTTGTAGCGACCCTACCCGGATCCCCTATCTAATCAGAGTTAAGAGCATAATTAAGCATGCATTAAATAAGTCGCTACGGAAGACTTAAATAAAATCAGACCGACAGAATACAACCGGTTAAACAAATTCGATTATACAACCCAATCGAATAAATAAGCCTAAAAGGTAAAAACCTACAGCTAATCATGTTGTTTTCACTGGTCACTGGCTACTTCAAGCTCCTGGTGCTCAATTATGCACCTACACCTGCCCCGTCGAATGGGGTGTCCAGATACACAGAAAATACTAGACATGAGCTCTAAGCTCAATACGAAAGCATGGGTTAAACATACAAATATGATGCATGCAAATGATAGGGTCTCCATATATGTTATAATTGTATACAACTGCTCAGTAATGGCGCCTAGGACATGAGTGGCACAACCCGGGGAGCAAACCCTGCGTACACTGCTCATTCCTAACGGACGTAGACCGTTTCTTCCAGATGTCAGTGTCGGCTAACCCGTCGGTCGCGGGGCGCTCGACATCTACCGTCCAAACAGGGCTGAGCGGCCATACATGGCTCATCTCAAAAGATGGACAGGCACAATATGATATGCACATGCTGCATAATAATATGACACACAAATGCAATATATAAGCATGCAAAACCCGTTGTCTATCTCAGTCAGTACTTACGTACCTTATTACAGGCAGTCCTAGCAGTCCCACTCTAGGTTCCAAGCCTATCATCAACTCTACAATGCAATTACCCATGCATCATTAATTAAGCTCTAAAAGCCTTAACTAAACTATTGCATACTCCTAAATATTTTTAGGAAGTCAAAGCTATACATGCGTCTGTCGTTAACCCTTTGCTGTCGCTTGCCTCAAAACTAGGCCACAGCTCCGCTACGACGCCTGGATCTCTATGCCACTTCCGAATTCTCCATAGGACGCCTAGATCTCCCTAGATCTGAGTTAGAAGGCTAAGGAATTGAGAGAGAAAAAGGAGAGGTGCGAGTTGAAAATGAAATTTCGGACCCCTATTTATAGGCGAAGTTCGGAGCCTCCGAACTCGACTTCGGATCCTCCGAACTGGTTCGGATCCTCCGTTCCTGACTTCGGATCCCCCAAAGTCCCATCAATGATGTAACCAATGACACATTATCTTTGGAGCCTTCGATCCGTGTTCGGATCCTCCGAACCCGTTCGGAGCCTCCGAACCCTTCGAACCCTCGAAACCTTCCCGGCCATTTTTTAGTGTCCTGGATCCATTTTTGGACTCCGTTAACCCATTTGAAATTTCCTTAATCATGTTTTACTTAATCTAACATGATTACACGATTAATTACTCATTAATCGTTAATTCCGAATACGGGTTACTACATTCTCCCCCCCTTAAAAGATTTTGTCCTCGAAATCTAGGGTAAAACCTCGAGAACATACTAAAGACCCTTGCTCGAGTGTCTGGTCGAAATAGCTTCTGACACACTCGGACTCTTGTCAAATTCCCTGTAAGCTCCCTTAATGCTGAACTGCATTAACATTCTTCCAATTGAAGATTATTGTGCTACTGGTCGACAGTCGAACTCCTCTAGCACTAGCGTATCACAACACTGATACATCTTCTATTCTGACCACGATCTCCCTGATCACGAATGATACAAATACCCTCTCAATCGAGATCATTGTTCCCAGGAAAAGTCTTAGACTGACAAATACCAAGTCATAACCTGACCGGCTTAAGACATTCTTCGAATCACTACTCGAATCTAACCATCTAATGATTCCAAAAGTTCTCTGTGCTTAACACCTCTAGCAGGAAACACCATTCCCAACACTGTGTTGTCACAGCAAATTCCAAATTTCTCCCCGAGAGAATCTAGTTGACACAAAGCTATGCACCAATGTAACTGCTTAACAAGATTCCCTAGAATGGTCATCCTCCCCATGCTCCTTCGAAGCAAAACAAGCTTCCCAAAGGCAATTACTGGGAACTCAGACCATCCAATCTTGTACTAATCACAGTTCATGTTTCTTAGTATAACTTAATCATTGTGTCCTGATGAAATCTATCATCAGCTGCCAACACGACGCTACGAAACCACGCAAAATCCGCAATGGAGATCATTGCGCCTTCTATGAACTTCATGGTCTCTACAACTGAATATTCGCCCAAGTCTCAATCAATGAGCTGGTCAAATACCTCTATGGGACATGGCCATCCTGGGACATCCTCCCGATAGTTATACCCACTTGCAGATATTGTACACATATCAAGACTAAAGCAAGCTCCCACCAAATGCTCAACTGGGACGCTCCACAGTATACCCGCATATGGAAATGCTTCTTATCTCGTCTCAAAAACTTGACAGTCTTTTGCACTTGGTATAACTCATCTAAGAGTTCTGTTGTAATTCCTAAGTAGGCTTTTACTTTCAACCATAAATTAAAGCTAAGAAAACCATCAAAATTAATAAAAGCATTTAATTGGAGTGTTATTTAAACATTTTGTTAAATTAAAAAAAAATCAATAGAACTGGTTTACAATAAAGTACATACAAATTGATACAAAAAATATTTAATATCAGTGTTTTGTAAAAGTGCTCTTTGAAGTTGACCTATAGAAGTGTTTTATGGCATCGGTTCACGTGAAACAATGCTCAAAGTGTTCAATATGAGTGCTTTTATGACCGTTTCTAAAAGTTAAGGCAATACAAACGATAGTAGAAATTGATTCTATTGCCTAAACTTTTACGAACGGTTTAGAGAACGATTGGCATAAACCGCTCCTAAAATTATTTTATAAGAGTGGTATAAAAAGTGATCTAACAAAATAACGCAATAAAAATGGTATATAGCAACAACTGAATATATCGTTGCTAAAACTACTCATTAGAAGCGGGCTCAAAATTGTACCTAAAGGTTAGCACAATAGGAGCGAATGATAGCAACGGTTGACAAATAATTGTTGCTATAGCTATTCGATAAGACCAGTATCAGGAGTGCTCCTAAATATTATATCAATAGAAACAGTTGATAGCAGCGGTTTGTGCAAACCGATGCTACACACACTCTGCCGTAGTGGTTTCAAAAATTCTCTTAAAAGGTTGGACAACACAAATGGTTCGCTCAAAACCGATCCTACTATGCAACTTTCAAGAGCGGTTTTGGAGCCGCTCTTAAAAACCGCTTCTAAAAGAGGTATTTTTTTGTAGTGACAGTCAATTCATGCTCTCGCTGAACACATCAGCCTTAGCAATTAAAAGACTAAGATTCCTGATGAACATGTCATCCCTGGAATATTGCAATCCGCTTGCTACCAAATTACTTGTGGAACATTTCATAATAGAAGTAACTTGTCACCCTACACACATCCGACTATCGTCCATTTCTAAAGCGCAATATCCTTGACAAAACAGATGTGGCTTGCTGACTGGAAAGAACAAATTTGCTTCATCGTTAACTTGCGAAGTCTTCAATTCCCACAACAATCTTGTTGGCCAATAAGTCGATCAACGACTGCCTCGATCATCTCAATGACCTCACGAACCACACGCTGAAAATTAGTGACACACCCTGCTGGATCTCGAGAACTAGATCCCAGCTAATGTCACACCTCAGGATCAGACAACTGATGTCCATACGAGTACACAATTCTCGTTGGATCTCAAACCCAACGGTATTCTAAGACATCATCACAAGAACATTATCCGGGGAGCTACCAATTCTTTCATTTGTTTCTCCTGTCAAGTTAACACCTAACTTGACCATACAAGTCAATTTTAGTCTTTTGCTAGATTCGTCTCTGGCAAACCTAGAGACTCCAAAGCATCACCTGCTCCGAGACTGTACCCAGTACTCATCTCCTAAGCACTAAGAGACAAAATACTATCCCAATTATTTCTCAATTTCTATATCCAAATCATCACTGATTGGATTTACCCTATTGATCTCGTCGAAATACTGATGCTCGCACTCGTCCGATCAAACAACCACTGATCATCTAAACCTACGTGGCTCAATCAATAACCATGACTCAGCTGCCACAAAGAACTATTTCAAAACACTTGGAATACCCAAATCGCTCTGGTTTCAACACACCCATACTTTATAACCAAAAAATATCTATTAGTAGCCTATCGATACAATCTCGTGCCTTACTACTGACAGCTGCCTCGTATACTGAACTTAATCAACCTAACTCTTACAGAGTTAGCCAATTGCCACTAGTAGTTATTAGCACAAATCCCGTGCCACATCAGCACTACTAATTGCTGTTTTGTTCACCCAAAGCGAACATCAAGACAAACTAAGCCCAATATTTTCTCGCAATATATCAACCTAGCCCATTTCCATCCCATGAAAAATCCTACGCTCAACCTCTGAACATATCAAACAATACTTAGCGCAATCACTGGACTTACTATCCTTACCTCGTTCATTCGGGATGAACGCCATGGATCGTCAAGTCTAAGAATCATAACTAACAAATCCCAAAGATTTCTACAATCTTCGGACACGCTCCTGATTATATCCCTCGTTAAGATTGTACAACAAATTAAGACTAAGGTAGCTTACCTCAATAACCCACCTGGACAATCGCCAAGGCTTCACGGGCATAGGCCACGCTTACCTCTTGTCTTAAATAGTATTATACAGTCTTTAACATCTGATATAATCCATCACAGATGAAGTCAATCATCATGGAGTAGTCCTCGTATTCGAGTAGAAGTCTCGAAACAACATCCCATCCAAGTTCTTGGATGACTCCTATCACAGAAATACTCTAACCACACTCTGATGACAACCTCTAGTTATCGCTGGTAGAAATCCATCTACCTACTAGATCCACACGTCTAGCAGTAACCCAAAGGTCAAAACCTATCTGCTCAGAGTACACACTTGTCAAGGAAATCCCTCCAAGACTGGTTCCCACAGCAGAATACTCAACCTATATCTCTGGCACACAAGACGATATCGAACCATCGATATCAAACCTGATATCTAATCCAGGGTCATACCTCGTCGTAAATGTTACCAAAACTCTAGATTGAGTAGCCTTCCCACCGCCATCCCCTGAAGCACAAAGGCTCCCAGGTAACACTAGCATAGGATCGCGCCCCATCACGTTTAGTCATGGTCATAGCCCACAACGCACAGTATATACTAGACCTAGCATCCTGATGAAAACCCATCATCACAAGTCAAAACCTAACGAAGGTCAGACAGCCTACTGTTCTAAGGAAATAACCTAGAACAAAGCCCAGATGTTCTAAACCGAACAACGCCCTTAATGCCTCTTAGATGAGTCCACTCATCGCTGGCACCATATTAGCCTTCTGACTAACTAGGTCAATCCTAGGAAAATGCCTAGATTAACCGCAAGTCACACTATTACAATCAGCCCACTCAAACCCCATGAGTTATCACAGTTGAACACTAATCAACTAATGTCATGCCAAAACTTATCAAAATCACTTGCAATTATTCACGAATTGCTGGATAAATAATACATGTATCATTGCTTCAAGTTATGTACAATTCTCTTTATTACAATACTAATGTAATACACACAGTATTCAAAATACAATGAAATGTACAACCGAACTTGAAATGATACAACCAAAGTATGATGATTCATTACAACTGAAATATTGTTTACAATTACAACAATACAATATTTAAATCATCGTACTAGTCTTCATTTTTTGAGCATGAAACTTCTAATCGACACACGCATCAATGCAAGCATACTCCTTCTTGACTCCCTCGGTATCTCGTCCTGCCAAGACTTTCGGAGAAATTAACTCGAGCTCGCTAACTAACTATGCTCTGCATCAGTGCCTATCAGTCGACCTCTTCTGCTCACGATCTACCGTCAGCATTCTTCTTGTAACCAAATCATGCCTTTGAACATGAAGTTTCCCGTTTGCCTACCGAACACATCGATACAAGCACACCGGCAAAACCATGTTCTGCATGAGTTTAATGACCTTACGCTCAAAACCTGTCATGCCTTAGGCACTCGAGGCAGTCCCTGGTGAAGGTCTATATGACAATCTCTCCAACTACGACTGGAGAATCTTCAGAGTAGTGTCATCATGGTAATGACTGTACAGATGCAAACATCAAGTAAGTCCTCACCAATTCTCTGCCACTACCTCTGACATTCGGTACTCGATCCAAAGCTAGGATCCACATGAGTAGAAATCTCGAAAGCTTGGACACGATCCATCGCTCCTGTCCGCACTTGTTGGAATCCCATAAGCCAAATCTTTAGAAATCCTGGAGATGATGATAATCTTTGGGCAACCTAATCGCCGCATCATCACCTCTTCCAAGGTCTCATCAATCCTATAAGGATAACCCAAATTTTAATACTATATCTCAAGTCTCTTGCATGCATGCTCTGATACCAATAAATGTAGCGACCCTACCCGGATCCCCTACCTAATCAGAGTTAAGATCATAATTAAGCATGCATTAAATAAGTCTCTGCGGAAGACTTAAATAAAATCAGGCCGGCATGATAAAATCGGTTAAACAAATTCGATTATACAACCCAATCGAATAAATAACCTAAAAGGCAAAAACTTACAGCTAATCCTGTTGTCTTCACTGGTCACTGGCTACTCCAAGCTCCTGGTGCTCAATCCTGCACCTACACCTGCCCCGTCGAATGGGGTGTCCATATACATAGAAAAGACTGGACGTGAGCTCTAAGCTTAATATGAAAGCATGGGTAAAACATACAAATATGATGCATGCAAATGACAGTGTCTCCATATCTGGGATAACTGTATACAACTGCTCAGTAATGGCGCCTAGGACATGAGTGGTACAACCCGGGGAGCAAACCCTACGTACACTGCTCATTCATAACGGACGTAGACCATGTCTTCAAGATGCCAGTGCCGGCTAACCCATCGGTCATGGGGCGCTTGACATCTACCGTCCGAACAGGGCTGAGCGGCCCTACATGGCTCATCTCAAAAGATGGACAGGCACAATATGATATGCACATGCTGCATAATAATATGACACACAAATGTAACATATATGCATGCAAAACCTGCTGGCTATCTCAGTCAGTACTTACGTACCTTATTACAGGCAGTCCTAGCAGTCCCACTCTAGGTTCCAAGCCTATCATCAACTCTACAATGCAATTACCCATGCATCATTAATTAAGCTCTAAAAGCCTTAACTAAACTATTGGATACTCCTAAATATTTTTAGGAAGCCAAAGCTATACCTGCATCCATCGTTAGCCCTTTGTTGTCTCTTGCCTCAAAACTAGGTCACAGCTACTCTACGACGCCTGGATCGCTATGCCACTTTTGGATTCTCCATAGGACGCCTAGATCTCCCTAGATCTGAGTTAGAAGTCTAAGGAATTGAGAGAGAAAAAGAAGAGGTGCGAGTTGAAAATGAAATTTCAGACCCCTATTTATAGGCGAAGTTTGGAGCCTCCGAACTCGACTTTGGATCCTCCGAACTGGTTCGGATCCTCCGTTCCTGACTTCGGATCCCCCGAAGTCCCATCATTGATGTCACCAATGACGCATTATCTTCGGAGCCTCCGATCCGAGTTCGGATCCTCCGACCCCGTTCGGAGCCTCCTAACCTGATTCGGATCCTCCGAACCCTCGGAACCTTCCCGACCATTTTTGAGTGTCCTGGATCCATTTTTGGACACCGTTAACCCATTTAAAATTTTCTTAATCATATTTTACTTAATCTAACATGATTACATGATTAATTATTCATTAATTGTTAATTCCGGATACGGGTTACTACAGTGTTGGTGGTGTTCAGCGATCTTTTGAACCTTCGTTTTCTTGCCACCAATCTTTTGGTGGAAGTCAGAGATAGGAGTGGCAAAGGCTTCCTCCTAAATCGCTGAAACCTTCTCACTTTGCACCACGTTCGCATTACTTTCTTGAAGACAATTGATTCATACTTTGCTTTTATTCTCTGTAGGACTTCTCGATTGAAAGCCCCAACCAATTCATCCTAAGAAGCACCTGAACCATTCAACTTTTGAAAAAGTTTTCAAACAAGGGTTTTTGAGATGATAAAATTCAAGGCAGTTGTTTACCTTTTATAATAAAACTTTTGGAATGTCTACAGTTTTTCGACTGTCCAGTTCCTTTGTGTCTACTTTTTGTCCCAAATTACAAAGAGACGCAACTCCTTTTTGGACTGCCTTGTAATATGTTTTCAAAATTATTTTATTATTGAAGGACAATTGTGATTTGCCCGATAATCAATTGTATCATTAAGTACAATATTTTCTTTAATGAAAATTGTTTTAAAAGTTATGATTTTATTAAAATGAGAAATCATAAAATCTTATCATTATCATAATTAAGGGATTAATTTTTGGGCCAATTTTATATTGTAAATAAAAATGTTTTACGCGCTTATTTTAAAATTTTGAAATAGTTTGCACACATCATTGTATGGGCCATAAAATCCTATATATCATAAACATTTTCTGACTCATTTCTTACGCTCACAAACTCTCTTTGCAGATATATTCTCTGAATTGTCATTCTATCAAAAATTTTGTGTGCATTCTCTCGTTTAAACTGCAGGACATATACAAATGTCTTTCCATTTAAACGCAATTTATTTTGATTTTGAGGCCATCCGAAGTGTCAACAATTATAGCATCAATTGCATTCTGGATATGCTTGAAGCTTTAGGGTTATACCATTTTTTGTCATGTGAATCAAATTATTCTTCATAGGTGGTTACTGAGTTTTTCAAGAATGCGACTGTTCAACATGGATGTGTTTGCAGCACTGTTATGGGAATGAACTACTCCATCTCTCAGAAATTTTTTGGTGATTCTCTTGAATTGACAACTGATGGTGCACAAAAAATTTTTGACATCCTTGATAGAAACATGGTTATTTGGACGGAGAAATTCTCTATTACGGGTGCTCCCTTCAAAGCTCCAGGTTACAAGATTGATTTGAACATAGAGTACATATGGCTTGCAAACATTGTCGCCATGATTTTACTGGAAAAGCTGGAACTTTTGAAAAGATTAATCTTGAAAAACTTTAAGCAATGGTTGTCATAGCTTCAAAGCTACAGGTCAACTGGTCAGACATTCTTTTTCACATCCTCACAGAAATGGTGCGAGGTAAGCATCAATCACAAGGCTTTGCCATTCAAATTTGTTATTTGCTAAAATTATTAGGTGCGAATATGGTTATGGAGGAACCACTTCCTCACTCCAAGGTTATGGACAATGCATTCACAACAAGTTTCATTAAGAAAAACACTTTGACTGATGATGAACTACACCAAGTCAAGATTGAAAAGGGTGAAAATAAATCTATAGTCTCAATTGGAAAATCCAAAATTCTTAAAAAAATAGGAAGGACCAGTCAAAAGAAAATTAGTTGTCATTGAATCTGATGATGAGACAATTCCAGATGAAACTCCTCTTATTCATATCTTTACCAAGCAAAGATCTCCCACCAAAACTGCTTCAATTCTTGATGTTCTTGCAAAGGCCGCTGTTTTTGATTCAACTGGTGTTGAACCAGTACACAAGAAGTCATCTTTTAAGAGGCTGAAACTAGTTGAGCACATTCAAGAACCTCTCTGATTTTCTCAAGTTCATGCAAGTGCAAATTTATCAGGAATTAAAATTGTTGAACCCAACATCACCACTTTGACTTTAGGCCTTCCAAAACTCAAAGGAAAAGGAAAAGAAAAATTCGAAGAGATTAAACCAAACCCTCTATCATCCAATTAGCTATTGATCTTACAATTTCATCGGTTGATCGAAATATTGAAAATAGAATGATTCTTTTTTATCAGTGGGTATATCACAAGAACAATACTATGTTTTCCACCATTTAAAAAGAAAGGCTTCTAAGTCGACTAAGCAAGCTGGAAGAAACAATTCTCACTACAGATGAAACTCAAAAAATAGCTGAGGATATAACTCGAAGAGATTTTATTCTCCAACAACTCCGGGAAAGTATTTTACGGATATTAATCCAAAGAAGAAGGGAAAATTTTGTCTCGACTACTCCAATTGCTGCTGATGGTGCAGCTACAGGAAATGGATGCTCATCATCTCTCTATGGTAATTCAGATGATGAGAAATGATTTGAATTTATCGACATTAAAAATTGGTGAACATATTAATGTTTTCAATGATGAAGGGGTAGAAATTATGAAAGAGTTTGAAGAAGGAATTTCTTATCTAAAGAAACTGACTCAGACATAGCTCAACCAACACGTGATGATTCTCTCAAATCATCCATTTAAAAACAATCCGCTTCACTTTCTGATGATCAGGAACACATTTCATCTGGTGTAATGTTTTAAGAAAGCTCTTCCAATAATGAAATTCCAAATGTTGAAAATTCCAATGCTAGTGCATCAACTGTTGAAATTCCTATTCCAGAAGTTTCATTGAACTCTAATGAATCAATGATGAAGTTGTTCGATCTCTGTTTGAACTATAAATTCCTAAGAAGAATGCTGAAAACATAGAAAACAATACAGACGAACAACTTCTCATTTCTACTAAACTCCACATAGAAAAATCTCCATCCAGTTCATCCAAGATGATTGATGATTAAATGGTTATTCAATCTCCAATAATTGAATTCGCCATTTATCCCTCTCTAGATATTGAAGTGACTAGGGATCCTTCTCCGAAAATACCATCTCCTCCTAAGTCTTTACAATTAGAGAATCCACATACATCAGAACAACAGGTTCAAATACCTAAATTTTTGGGTAAAGATTTGTTATCTTCTTCTTACCAATCAAAAGAACAGCAAGATAAGGTACATATATCGACAGGGGAAAAAAATTGCTTTCTTACCATATTTTTACAGAATCTGACTCTCCACCCAAAGATATCCCAATGTCAAATCATGAAGTATACTCTCAATTGAAGACCATATGACTTTTAGTCAAAGATATAGAAACCAAAAATGCTTATGACTCCTATTTTGTGGTCAATTTTTATGCACAATTGAGATAGAGTTATCCAAATTAGTGACCATGGCAATTGACAATAAATCTAAGATTGAAAATCTTGCACATCAGACGATTGGCACTGCTGGAGATTTATCATCTCAAATTCATCAATCAGAGAAAATAATTGATGCCAAAATAAATCAGATGGAAGCAAATTTAGGTGCTCAACTGCATGAAATTATACTTCATTTACAGAAGGGTGACATCAAAAAGGGGGAAAAGAAAGAATCAAAGAAAAAGGTTGAAGAAGATAAAGAAGATCAGAAGAAAGCTGGAAGTTGTTGGAGGAAGCAGAGCTTCATGGTTTCGAAATTAGTTATTTGAATACAAATTGCTTAAAAATATGTATAACTATTTTTAAACTGCATTCATATGTTATTATTTCAACTGTTTTATATCTTAATTTCTTAGAAGGAGTTCACAGGTTTTGTCATCACCAAAAAGGAGGAAATTGTTGTACCCTTAGTTTTGATGATTACAAATTGAACTACCAAGTTTTGTAAAATAGGTAAAAAGATCTTGAACTGCTCGAACTTCTTGAACTGCTCGAACTGCCTGAACTGCTCAAATGACTATTTGGACTTCTCAAAAGTATAAAGGCTTTTTGTTTGCTCAAGAAGACTCTTCGTTATATTTGAAAATTTCCAAGAGAGAATTTATTGTTCATATTAAAAAGCCGCAAGGATTAATTCTCATCCATCTTGGATCTCATCTCACATATACGAAGAAATTTCTTAAAGTCTCTCGGAACTATAACAAAACAGTTCAGAGAGAGAATTTAAGTCATCAAGAAGAAAGTTGCAAAAGATGACTATATATATTGGAGAGAAAGCTTTAGAAAAGAGTTAGTGAAAAAATACAAAAAGAAAAACATAAAAAAGCTATCTCTCCGAGCACTTTGAATTTACATATTTCATTTGCTCACTAAGCCCACATATACAAGATATTCATCAAATCATCTCAAAGGACCATCAAGGGCATCAAGACAACTCTCAACTGCTCAATCAAATAATTGTTGAAAGAAGAGTTGTTCAACAGATTGAATCTACGGATTCATTCAAACCCCAATTTGTTTCTTTCATTGTGTTAAGACTTTTTGTCTTATTTTGTGAAATGTACTAGGACTTTCTATTTAGGCAAAGGATAATTCCTAAGATTGAAGTGAGTTGTATAAAAAGGAGTGTATAAATCAAAGTATTCTACTAATTTTTGCCTAAGTTTAAGAAGGGGAGACGTAGAAGCAGTTACAAAGTTGAAAATATACAATATGTTAATCAAATTATATTAAATATGATTTTGTAATTTTCTATGTTATATGTTGATCACTATTGATTTATGGGAAAAATATTGGTATAGATAATGCATTCTAAACCTTAATTTAAATTAGTGCGTCAAATATTTTTTTTATTTTATATTTGAGATTTGTCTCTCTTTAACGATTTTTCATATCATGTGTTTTTTATTTTCCATGAAAGAATCATTATTATCATAATCTTTAATAAAAATTCTTGTGATACTATCTTCATCAATCATTTGTATTTTTCTATCATTATTATTTAATCAAGCGATCTCTTTTTTATGCTAAAAATATTTACTTTCAAAGAATAACAATAATTTCATCATTCTCATCTGCATTCTCGTATGTTATCGTCTTTCATTACATGTATGTCAGAATCGTTAACGATCAATGTATTTGTTGGACAACATATTTTCTTTTTGATTTCTCGTTTTTCGAAATCTACTGATCTTTTTTTGCTTACAATGATCTCATTGCTGAAATTTTTTATTAAATTTTGAATGTCTTTAATTACAAATGTTAACATTTCATATTTTATCTCAACGGTTTTGTTGCATATTTTTTTTATTTATTCATCTGATTGAAAATTTGTGTCAATGTAATTTTTACAGGATCTTTAATTTAATGTGAGATGTGTCATCTATAATTTTTCTAGACTTATTTTTTGATTTTAACTAACTCGTAGCAGATTGATTAACATAGATATATTTACGGATATCAATAATATTTAAATAATATTAATCTTATAGTTATTCTAAAAAAATTAAAGATATTAATCTCCAACTTTTGTAAAAATATTCTTTCATTAATTGTAACATCATCTTAAAATAATTGTTATAGTTTTTAGATTTTTTGAGGAGGAAAAATAGTTAATTTTTTAAATTTTAACTTTTACATATATGATATTTGTGTGTTGGTTTGTTTTTTATTTATTATTTTGGATTAAAGCTTGACTCCACATGAATTAATTTATTTCAACACCGATGTATAATTTAATTTATATATATATATATATATATATATATATATATTAATAACGTTTAAAAATCTGATATTTTGTTATATTTAACCTAGGCACAGACCCTAGAAGGTGGTCCAGAAGGGGGTCCGTGTACCCTTGAAGTTCAAAATTTAATGCACGGGTCTGTGCATAGCCCGTGTGATAGTCCGGACGGGGGTCCAAACATGGGTCCGTGCATGGATCCATGGATATTCTTATTTTCTTGATCATTTAGCACTTCAATGATGTAGAAATGCCCTCCAACTTGGTCACCATGCTTCCCAAACACTTCAAGCTTTTTTGAAACTCTTGTAATCACTTCTTGAGAATTCATCATGAATCCTTGAAGTGTTTCTTTAAACTTCTTGCTTTGTCCCATCGTTGTTGGACCTTGCGGAAACTCTAACGGATCTCATATCTTCTTAGCTTTATTACTTTGAGAGTTATACATGATTGCATCACTTTCATAGAGTTTTGTACTTCTTGACCATAGCCAAATCCAACTGGTCTATTTTTGGTCCATCTAAACTATGAGCTCTCAGGTTCAACATAACCCAATCCTTCATGTAAAAGTTTGTTTGTAGAGATTTTGGAGGACAAGCAGAAATTTCAAGTTCTAATGTTCATATGTCATGATGAGCCTGACAACTTTCATAAATTTTGAATTGTGCTTGTCCAGACATGAATGAGTATTTTTTTTAGATGTACTGTTGTCATTCATGCTAAATCCTAGGCTAGTCCTATCACCAGCTTCTTTTTGCATTCCATTCAGCTTATGTAGTGAAACAAAAGACTTATTCCAAGTGTTGTATAAGTTCATAAACCTCTGATTCTCTAAGAGTGTGAATTGGATTTCAGTTCTCATATTTTTATTCTCGAGTCATTAACCAACTTACTTGAGCCTCTAGACTGTCTGGCCTTTTAGACTTTATATAGTCCAACTGGTTTGACTTATCTGGTATGCTCATTCTGTTTTTTTTAACTTCCTCAAACTAATGAGATAGTGTCATATACTCAATTACCATCTCATTAAATGAAATGATGAGATCTTCCTTAGTGAATTCATTAGAAATAAAATCAAATACCTCGCCATCGTCTATGGTTTCTGAATCATCACCAGCCATTAAGCACTTGACAGTTTTCCCATCACTTTCACTTGAAGATGTTTCTGAATTGGATGATTATGTATCTGATCCAACCCATTTGTTGTTGTTTTCTTCTGCCATCAAGGCCTTTTGCTCTTTCTTTCTTCTATGGATCCCTTATTTTTAGATGACTACTTTTCATCCTTCTTTGGTCCGGTACACTCTGCTATGAATTGTCCCTTTCTTCCACAACACTGGACGTGAGCGACTACGCTCAATACGGAAGCAATTATATATAAAATATATGAAGCACATAAATGACTTTAAAACCCTGGTAAAACAGTCTGATCAGAGGCGCCATGAATACACAGTACTGTTCCAGATAGCTAGTCCGCGGGGTACTCGTATATTCCCCTATCACTATAGTGTCTACTCCGTCGTCACGTTCGCTCCTAGTGATAGCAAAACCGAGGGCTGAGCCTCCCCTGACACGAATCCATAAGGAGTAACTCATCACCGATGGAAACTGTCTTGACTCACATCTAACCAGATGCAGTCCAGTATGTAAAACATGCATGTGCTAAAGCAGTAAAAACATGATAAAACACATAGTACATACTCATGCAACACATATTATATCATGCTGGTCATCTCAGTCAGTACTTACGTACCTTACTAAAATAAGTCCTAGAAGTCCCACTCTAGGTTCCAAGTCTATCATCAGCTCTAAAATGCAAAATACTTATGCATCATTATTTAAACTCTAAAAGACTTAACTAAGCTATTGCATACTCCTAAATATTTTTAGGAAGCAAAAGCTATACCTTCGTCCGTTGTCAGTCCGCTGATGGCGATTACCTCCAAAACTTAGGCACAGCTCCGCTACTAGCCCCGTAGCACCTAGCCACTTCTGACTCGCCAATAAGATGCCTAGAAAGCCCCTAAAAGCTAAAAGACTACTAAGAATAAGAGAGGAGAATGGAACTCCATGCATCACAAAATGAGCTCGGCACCCCAAGTTATAGACAGCGATCGGAGCGTCCGTTCGAGAGATCGGACCGTTCGATCCCATCGGAGCGTCCGGTCGTTGCTTATGATCTCTCCTGTCCAACCACGTGTCTAAGACACTGTTCGGAGCATCCGATCGTCACCTCTTATACGTCACTGCTTATGTCATCATGATGACATCACCCTGGACACTGTCCAGTCCAGATCGGAGCGTCCGATCCTGCCATGGATGGTCCGATCTACCCATCGGATGTTCCGTTCTCTATCGGGCCGTCCGATCCTATCTGACTCTCCGGGCCATTTTCGAGTGTTCTGAATCAAATTCTCAACTCTTTAATCCCTTTTGGAAATCCCTTAATCATGTTTTACTTAATATAAATATTATCACTTGATTAATTACCACTTAATCATTAAATTCGGATACGGGTCACTACATATTTTGTTGAGGTCCTTTTGATTCCCTCATGGCAATGGTTTTAACGTCTCATTCTCTCGGTAATGCTCTCATAACTTTTTGAGAAACTTCTTTGTTGCTGTAATTCTTTCTCAATGCATTCAGTTCAATTCAGTTCAATTATGATGCTGCTGAATCTTTCATCAAACTCGTTCATGGTGTCTCCAGCATTCATTTTGATACAAACGAATTTCTGAATAGTCACGGTGAGTTTGTTCTCCTTTGTTTAATCATTGTCTTCACAAAGTTGAGTAATCTTTTCCCAAATCTACTTGGCATTAGTACACGTTTTGATCTTGCTAATATATTTTTATTCAGAGTCTTGTACAATATGTCCTTTGCAACATTATATATATTAGCCTTATTTTTATGTTTGGGCATCCACTCTGGCTTGGGCTTTTCTATCATTCGAGTAGCACATTCAGTATGGCCACTACAGTTTTGGCTCTCAAGATCTTCCTTGGTCTATCAGTGTTGATGTACCACATATCATCAGCTTGTGTGCAGACAAATGTGTATGCATACGAATGCTCCAGTCGTCATACTCTTCCTTTGAAAACATAGGAATCTTGTTAAAGGATGTCATAGCTAATAAGAGCAGTTCAATTTAAGCAAAACCCCTCTCTGATACCATTTATTAGGATTGAAAATATATGTAGAGAGGGGGTGAATACACACTTCAAAATATTTTCAAAAACTTGTCTAACAACTGAGATGAGTTACCAGCTCGATTGCCAATTTTCCTTTAATAGAAATTTTTTTGTGAAAACTGATCTGCGGAAAAATTTTCACACACTAAATTTGAACTGGTAGCTAAGGCGGACCGAAAATAAATAAAGTAGAGGGTACAAGAGATTTTTTATGATAGTTCAAAGTCAAAGCTTCAATTTCTCTCCTTCTCCTATTCTTCTATTTCCAAAAGGATTTTCACTAGAAGAATTTGATTTATACAACATTTAGCACAAACCCAATCCAATCAACTCTTGATTGGAACTCCTAGCAACACTTTATCAAATCAGAACACTTTTTAATAGAGTTACAAACAAACAACAATGCTAAATTTGATCTTCGAAGCTTGAGAAAGTATCACTGATTGATCACTGATATTGATGTGATAATACAATAAACGTGTGATAGCAGCTCGAATGTTTGATCTAGTTATTTTCTTGAATAAATAATGTGAAAGCTTTGAGAGCACGCGTACGCTTGATTTATGATTCAAAAATTCCTGGAGAGACTGAAAATATGTATTCATCGAGTATTTATAGGAGAGAATGTTTAACGTTATAAAATCTAGCCGGTGCATATTTGTTCCAAACATACCCGACAATTAAGCAGAATGCGCCACGTGTCTTATTCTTTTTTCAATATATAGTACTCACTATGTGGGGCATTGGGAATATAGCTAGATACGAAAATAATGTCTTTATTCTCTTTGTATTTTCTCCAACAACCTATTGAGCTTGAATTGATAGTGAAAGTTGTTCGGATGAAAAATTGATCTGGTCTAGATATCTGAATTGGTCTGGAAATCGAACTGATCTGGTGACGAGAGCATTGATCCAAGAAAGCCAGACTAGTTTCTTTTTAGCCAAAACTTGGTCCAATTAAAGTACTAATCGGATAAGAGATTCCTTATCATCTTAGTCTTATTCAAATCAATTATTTAGGACCGTTTAAGAAATATATCGATTAAATACTTTGTTTTGTTCAACGTTCCTAACTGATCTGCTTAAAAAAGATTTGATCTTGTTCGAGTAATTTTTCTTTATAGAATTGTCATCACAAAAATATAGATATTACTTTATCATATCTAAAAGGTTCGGTTATTTTGGTTCGATTAATCCGATTGAAAATTATTTAAATTAGTAAGAAAATTTATTTTATAAATATAATATATGATCTTTTTAGATAAATTATCGGTAAACCCTTCAAATGTAAATAATTAAATAAGCAACATAATAAGAAAGATGGTTTCTCTTCAACTTCTTGATGGTTTCCCGAGGACCTTCAACTTCTTGATGGGTTCCTCGGAAAAACTTCCCTTCCAACTTCTTGTTGGGTTTTCGAGGAAAACACCTTTTAGGAATAACCTAAATTAAACTCTCCATATAGAAATAAAAAATAAAAAAAATCCCATGATTTATAGTAGGAAAAAAATACACATCACACAACATCTTCATCAAACAACTTGGAAGTTGGGAACACCGTTCGAGTACTGATTTCACGAGCATAAAGATTTTTTTAAAGGAAAAAAATATAATAATGCACGTTTTTTTAATAGAAAGATCAATCAGTTATTTCTTTCATCACTCCCAGCACGTCAATATCGGCGCTCCCAGCACGTCAATATCAACGCTAATGGTACGCAAATTTAACTTGATCAAACAACCATTTAGAGTTCCTAGAGCTCCTTGCAAGGCTTGTTAGAAAACTCATTGTCGGACTTGATTAAACTCTCTTTGCTCTTCAAATTGAATGCTTTCATTTTTCTAATTTTATAATTGTTCCCATTGAAGTAATCAAATTCAATTTCTGTCGCCATTCACCTTAAACTCATCAGCTTCCATTTCCACCTTTCGTAAGCAGACCCCGGCTTCAATGGGCCCATGGGCCCCATCGAGCACACAGTTTCACATTTACATGAGCCATCAACCACAAGTCAAGAGTGAGATAAGGGCTGGAAAATTTTATTTTTTTAATACATATACAGTTTCACATTTACATGAGCCATCAACCACAAGTCAAGAGTGAGATAAGGGCTGGAAAATTTTATTTTTTTAATACATATACCTAGGCTAGATAAGTTTATTAACTAAAATAAATACAGATCTTCCATCGCAACTGACATGGGATTCTACATTCGTCAGGAAGGATTAAAGAAGCCTCGCAAACATAGTAGAAAACCATCTATGGAAACAATTGCAATGTCAAGAAAAGGTCTGTTATATACAAAGATCCAACAGAAGGATGCATCCAAAAACACAGGAAGCAGCTGTAAAATGATTCCGCCTACATGTTCTGGAGGAAAACAATCCAACAAAAAGCAAAGGGTGTTCTCAATTAATGAGCTAACAAAGGAGTAACATTTGAAGATAGCAGT
Source organism: Henckelia pumila (assembly GCF_033568475.1). Taxonomy (NCBI): domain Eukaryota; kingdom Viridiplantae; phylum Streptophyta; class Magnoliopsida; order Lamiales; family Gesneriaceae; genus Henckelia; species Henckelia pumila. The sequence goes on from NC_133123.1 coordinate 205,263,929, forward strand.
CCGAACAATAAATCAGATGAATAGGTTCCTTGCACGCTCAAAGTCCACATCAACACTAATTAAACCACTAAAATCGACAACATGGACATGATTAACAAAAGTAAATAATCAGCATTACATTCCAGGAAGCACAAAAATTAAAAACAACAAACCTACGAAGATTGTTAATAAAACAAATGGTAAAAGCAAATTCGTGATGTTGAAGAAAAAAAGACTCATAAATTGTAGAAGCAAATTAATGTGCAATCCATTTATCAAAGAGTGAATAAACTTACTCTGAGACTGTAGTGACCCAACTCGGATCCACTACCTAATCAGAGTTAAGAGCATAATTAAGCATGCATTAAAATAAATCATTGCGGAAGACTTAAATAAAAGCAGACCGGCAGAATACAACCGGTTAAACAAAATTCGATTATACATCCCAATCGAACAAATAAGCCTAAAGGGGCAAAACCTACAGCTAATCCTGTTGTCTTCACTGGTCACTGGCTACACCAAGCTCCTGGTGCTTGATCCTGCACCTACACCTGCCCCATCGAATGGGGTGTCCAGATACACAGAAAAGACTGGACGTGAGCTCTAAGCTCAATACGAAAGCACTGGGTAAAACATACAAATATGATGCATGCAAATGATAGGGTATCCATATCTGGGATAACTGTATACAACTGCTCAGTAATGGCGCCTAGGACATGAGGGGTACAACCCGGGGAGCAAACTCTGTGTACACTGCTCATTCCTAATGGACGTGGACCGTGTCCTCCAGATGCTAATCACCCATGACCCGTCAGTCACTGAGAACTAGACATCAACCATCCAAACAGGGCTGAGCGGCCCTACATGACTCATCTCAAAAGATGAACAGACACAATATGATATGCACATGCTGCATAATAATATGACACACAAATACAACATATAATCATGCAAACCCGCTGGCTATCTTAGTCCGTACTTACGTACCTTTCTACAGGCAGTCCTAGCAGTCCCACTCTAGGTTCCAAGCCTATCATCAACTCTACAATGCAATTACCCATGCATCATTAATTAAGCTCTAAAAGCCTTAACTAAGCTATTGCATACTCCTAAATAATTTAAGGAGACCATAGCTATACCTGCGTCCGTTGTCAGCCCGCTAATGACAATTGCCTCAAAACTTAGGCACAGCTCCGCCTCGACGCCGGGATCGCTATGCCACTTTCGGATTCCAAATAGGATGCCTATATCTCCCTAGATCTGAGTTAGAAGGCTAAGGAATCAAGAGAGAAGAGAGGAAATGAGCAAGTTGAAATGAATCTCGGCTCCCCTATTTATAGACACGGATCGTTGCAAACGATCGAGTTCGTTGCGTCCGTTCCTCGCACGAACGTTGCTTCCGTTCTCCATCGTTGCTTTCGATAGTACCAGCATCCCATCAAGTGCGTAAGCAGTGACGCATTTCTGAAGGCACGAACGTTGCGTCCATTCTTCGGACGTTGCTTCCATTCTGTGTCACCCTCCGGACCATTTTCCAGCATTCTGAATCCATTTCTGAAGTCCGTTAGTCCAACAGGAACTCCCTTAATCATTTATTAATAATTCTAAACATGATCATACGATTAATATAGTCATTAATCGTTAATTATGGATACGGGTCACTACATTTCCCCCCCCCCCCCCCCTTAAAAGATTTCGTCCTCGAAATCTAAGGTAAAACCTCGAGAACGTACTAGAAACCCTTGCTAGAGTGCCTGGTCGATATATCCTCCGACACATACAGACTTTCGTCGAATTCTCTACAAGCTCCACTAATGCTGAACCGCATTAGCATCCTCCCAACGGATGATTACTGCGCTGTTGGTTGACATTCAAACTTCCTTGGCACTAATGTATCACTACACTGATACGTCTTCCATACTGACCACGATCTCTCTGATCACAAAGGATACAAACACCCGTTTGATCAAGATCATCGTCCAAAGGAAATCTTATACTGACGAAGACTAAGTCATAACCTAATTGGCTTAAGACATTCGTCGAATCACTAATCGAATCTAACCATCTAATGGTTCCAAAACTTCTCAGTGTTCAACATCTCTAATCAGGAAACACCAATCCCAATACTGTGCGAACACAACAAAGCCCGAATTTCTTCTCAAGAGAATTCAGTTGCCGCAAAGCTATATACCAACGTAACTGCTTAACATGATTCCAAACTGGTCATCCATTCCATGCTCCATAGAAGCGAACGAGCTTCCCAAGAGATCACTGGGAACTCAGACCACCCCGTCTAGTACCAATCATAGCTCCTGTTTCTTAGTATAACTCAGCATTGTGCCCTGATGAGAACCATCATCGCTTGCCAATAATGATGCTAAGTCATCTCCTAGCCATTGGCCTGTGAAGCCACGCATATACTGCAATAGGAGTCATTACACCTCTGATGATCTGCATCATCTCAACCATAGGTTTTTCACCCATGAATTCCAATAGATGGACATCCTCCTGATAGTTATACATACTAGCAATCACTGTACACACATCAAGACTAAGGAAAGCTCCCACCAATATGTTCGACTGTAATCCACAGTGCACAAACATATGGAAACACTTCCTATTCCGTCTCGAAACTCGACAGTTATTGCACTATATTATTACTCATCACGGAGTCTCTGTTGATACCATCATTGCCCGTCCCAACCTCCAAAGGTTGAACATAAAGATCCTGAAAACTAAATCCCAACGGATTCTCCAAAGTCAAATCACTCCTTTGCTGAACGCATCAGCCTTAGCACTGAAAAAGACGAAGATTCCTGATTAACATTTCATCCCTGGAATATTGCAATCCGCTTGCTACCAAATTACTTGTCACCTTACACACATCCGACTATCGTCCATTGCTAAAGCGCAATATCCTTGACAAATAGTCCACACGGATGTGGCTTGTTTACTGGAAAGAACAAATTCGATCCGTCATGATCTTGTGAAATCTTCAATCCCAAAGGCAAACCCGATCGACTACTAAATCGATCATCGGATATCTCGATCATTTCAATGACATCGCGCACCACACGCTGGAAAATTAGTGACACCCTCTGCTGAATCTCGAGAACTAGATCTCAGCTAATGTCTTACCTCACGATCAGACAACTGATGTCCCTGTAAGTACACAATACTCGTTGGATCTCAAACCCAACGGTATACTAAGATATCATTACTAGAACATTATCCTGGGAACTACCAATTCCTTCGCTTGTTTCTCCTGTCAAGTTAATACCTAACTTGACCATACAAGTCCAATTGCAATCGTCCCTGATTACAGGAATCCCCAATTATTCGTCTCTGGCAATCCTAGAGACTCTAAATCATCTAGATTTCCGAATGCTCTGAGATTGTACCAAGTACTCATCTCCTAAGCACTGAGCAACAAAATACTATCCCAAGTATTTCTCGATTGCTATATCCAGATCATCACTGATTGACTCAACCAATCGAAATCGTCGATCTACTGATGCTCGAACACGTCCGATCAGATGACCACTACTGAACATCTAACCCTACGTGGCTCAATCAATAACCATGACTCAGCTTCCACGAAGAACTATTTCCGAACACTTGGAATACAAAAATCGCTCTGGTTTCAACACACCCATACTTGATAGCCAGAAAAATAGCTATTAGTAGTCTATCGACACAATTTGTGCCTTACTACTTACAGCTGCCTCGTACACTGAACTCGATCAACCTAACTCCGACAGAGTTAGCCAATTTCCACTGGTAGTCATTAGCACAGATCTCGTGCCACCTTAGCACTACCAATCGTTGTCTTGTTCACCCAAGGCAAACACCAAGACGAACTAAGCCCAAGAAATGTTCGTGACCTATCCACTTAGATCATTTCCATTCCATGGAAAACTTCTACGCTCAACCTCTGAAAATATCAGACAGTATTTAGCAAAAACGCTGGACTCACTATCCTTGCCTAGTTCATTCAGTATGAACATCGCGACTCGTCAAGTCCAAGAATCATAACTAAGGAATCCCAAAGATTCTTAAAATCTTCGGACACGCTCCTGATTATATCCTCGCTAAGATTGTGCAACAATTTAAGACTAATGTAGCTTACCATGATAACCCACCTGGACAACCACCAAGGTTTCACGGGTATAGGCCATGCTTCCCTCACATCTTAAATAGTCCTGTACAATCCTTAACATCTTATATAATTCATCACAGATGAAGTCAATTATCATGGAGTAGTCCTCTTATTCGAGTCAAAGTCTCAAAACAACATCCCATCCAAGTTCTTGGATAACTTCTCACACTGGCTAATTCTAACCACAACTCTGATGACAACCCCTAGTCATCGCTGGTAGAAATCCGTTCGCCTACTAGATCCACACATCTAGCAGTAGTCCAAAGGTTAAAACCTATCTGCTCAGAGTACACACTTGTCAAGGAAATCCCTCCAAGACTGGTTTCCACAGCAAAACGCTCAAACTATATCTTTGGCACACCAGACGATATTGAACCATCGATATCAAACCTGATATCTAATCCAAGGTCATACCTCGTCGTGACTGTTGCCAAATCCCTAGACTGACTAGCCTTCCCACCGCCATCTCCTGAAGCACAAAGGCTCCCAGGTAAAGCTGGCATAGAATCGCGCCCCATCACGCCTAGTCATGGTCATAGTCCACAACTCTTGGCATATACTGGACCTGGTACCCCTGATGAAAACCCATCATCACAAGTCTCCACCTAACAAAGGTCAAACAGCCTACTGTTCTAAGGAAACAACCTAGAACAAAGCCCAATGTTCTAAACCGAACAATATCCCTAATGCCTCTAGATGAGTCCACTCATTGTTAGCACTATCTTAGTCCACTGACTAACTAGGTCAGTTCTAGGAAAACGCCTAGACTAACCGCAAGTCAAAACAGTCACAGTCGGCCAACTCAAATCCCATGAGCTACAATAGTCGAACACTAATCAACTAGAACCAAGTCAACCTTAGCAAAATCACTTGCAACCACCCACGAATTGCTGGATAAATAAAACATGTATCTTTTATTTCAAGTTATGTACAATTTCTTGATTACAATCCCATGTAATACATACAGTATTCAAAATACAATGAAATGTACAACCAAACTTGAAATGATACAACCAAAGTATGATGATTCATTACAACTGAAATACTGTTTACAAATTACATCCATACAGTATTTAAATCATCGTACTAGTCTTCGTTCCTTGAGCATGAAGCTTCTAATAGACACACGCATCGATACAAGCGTACTCCCGTCCAAGTCTCTCTACATTTTCTCCTGCAAAGAACTCCGAAGAAATGGCACATGATAGCTAACCAACTATGCTCTGCGTCAGTACATGCCAGTCGAACTCTTCTGCTCACGATCTACCATCAGCTTTCTTCTTGTAATCAAATCATGCTTTTGAACATGAAGTTTCCCGTGTGCCTACCGAACGCATCGATACAAGCATACCGGCAAAACCATGTTCTGCATGAGTTTAAATAACAATCTCTCCAACTAAGACTGGAGAATCTTCAGAGAAGTGTCATCATGGTAATGACTGTACATATGCAAGCATCAAGTAAGTCCCCACCAATCTTATACCACTGCCTCTGACATCCGGTACTCAATCCAAAGCTAGGATCCATATGAGTAGAGGTCTTGAGCGCTTGGACACGATCCATCACTCCTGTCCGTACTTGCTGGAATCCCAGAAGCCAAATCTTCAAAATTCCTGCCGATGATGATAGTCTTCGGGCAAACTAATCGCCGCATCATCACCTCTTCCAAGGTCTCATCAATCCTATAAGGATAACACAAAGTCTCATTACTATTTCCCAAGTCTCTTGCATGCATAAGCTCTGATACCAATAAATGTAGCGACCCAACCCGAATCCACTACCTAATCAGAGTTAAGAGCATAATTAAGCATGCATTAAAATAAATCGCTGCGGAAGACTTAAATAAAAGCAGACCGGCAGAATACAACCGGTTAAACAAAATTCGATTATACAACCCAATCGAATAAATAAGCCTAAAGGGGCAAAACCTACAGCTAATCCTGCTGTCTTCACTGGTCACTGGCTACACCAAGCTCCTGGTGCTCGATCCTACACCTACACCTGCCCCGTCGAATAGGGTGTCCAGATACACAGAAAAGACTGGACGTGAGCTCTAAGCTCAATACGAAAGCACTGGGTAAAACATACAAATATAATGCATGCAAATGATAGGGTATCCATATCTGAGATAACTGTATACAACTGCTCAGTAATGGCGCCTAGGACATGAGTGGTACAACCCGGGGAGCAAACCCTGTGTACACTGCTCATTCCTAATGGACGTGGACCATGTCCTCCAGATGCTAATCACCCATGACCTGTCAATCACTGAGCACTAGACATCAACCGTCCAAACAGGGCTGAGCGGCCCTACATGACTAATCTCAAAAGATGGACAGGCACAATATGATATGCACATGCTGCATAATAATATGACCCAAAAATGCAACATATAAGCATGCAAACCAGCTAGCTATCTCAGTCCGTACTTAACGTACTTTTCTACAGGCAGTCCTAGCAGTCCCACTCTAGGTTCCAAGCCTATCATCAACTCTACAATTCAATTACCCATGCATCATTAATTAAGCTCTAAAAGCCTTAACTAAGCTATTGCATACTCCTAAATAATTTAAGGAGACCATAGCTATACCTGCGTCCGTCGTCAGCTCGCTGATGACAATTGCGTCAAAACTTAGGCACAGCTCTGCCTCGACGTCGGGATCGCTATGCCACTTCCGGATTCCCAATAGGATGCCTAGATCTTCCTAGATCTGAGTTAGAAGGCTAAGGAATCAAGAGAGAAGAGAGGAAATGAGCGAGTTGAAATGAATCTCGGCTCTCCTATTTATAAACACGGATCGTTGCGAACGATCGAGTTCGTTGCGTCCGTTCCTCGCACGAACGTTGCTTCCGTTCTCCATCGTTGCTTTCGATGGTACCAGCGTCCCATCAAGTGCGTAAGAAGTGACGCATTTCTGAAGACACGAACGTTGCGTCCATTCTTTGGACGTTGCTTCCGTTCTGTGTCACCCTCCGGACCATTTTCCAGCGTTCTGAATCCATTTCTGAAGTCCGTTAGTCCAACAGGAACTCCCTTAATCATGTATTAATAATTCTAAACATGATCATACGATTAATATAGTCATTAATCGTTAATTATGGATACGGGTCACTACAGAGACGGTCAAAAAGAACTGAAGGAGTGATGATCTTGTACTTAGGTGCCTCCGACAGCAGCTTGTCATAGGTGGCTTTATCAAACATCACCATGTTGTTGACCTTCTCCTTTTGCTTACCCTTGCTCCATTTCTGCAAAATGCAACATTTTCACCAAATCACATTTTGATCTTTGGGCCAAAAACACACGCACGCCTCACAGACAAGAAAGAATAACTAGAAACCTTCTTCTTCTGCTTTCTGCCTCCTGATTTCTCCGGCTTGGATGCTGGAGGAGGAGCTTTATCCTTCTTTGGCGCCTGCAAAAGAATATAGAAATATAATTAACCACAAATCATGAATCGGATTTCAGCTTGTGCAATTCAGATCATTGCCGCACCATCGGAAACTAGGCGGAGGAGTCGGTCAAGGAGAGGCGGAGAATCGTAGCCAAAGGCAGAGGAAAACGAGTACGATTTATGATGAAAAACCTAGTTAGGGTTTTATTTTGCTCCCCATTTGGGCCATTAAACCCAATAAGGAACCCAAATTGTACTAAATTGGGATATCCACAAATATCGATATATAATAGGGAATAAAGCACGTTTAATAATAATTTATTTTATTGTAAATTATATTAATGTTTGACCCAAAAATAAATTTATTTCTTAGGCTAAAAAATAGAAGGAGTTCCTCGGTACAGTTTTCGAAGCTAAGAAGCCCAATCATGACAGCCCATCAGAAACAAAGAAAAACTATGATCCGATAGAAATGGAAATGAAAGTGAAAGATTTGGACCAAGTTAAAATTGAGAAGTCGGGAGAACATAGGTCATCATGAAAAGTGAAGAGTGGGTAGTTACCAAAAATTGAAAGCAAAAACCCATTGGCATAAACAATTCAGATGACACAATCACATTCACAATAATTCCAAGATCCAAAAGCTCCGAATTTTCAGTAACATTTCTACATATTTTCGAAGTCTTCATCATATTCTTATTATTTCCAGAATTTTCAGTGCACATGTCTAGCACTTTTTGTTGGTTCCTCGAACTATCCAGTAGCATATATTTCTGTTTTGATGGCAAACATTTGTCATTTTCAAGTTTGTAGTAGCTAAGTCAATATTTTGATTGTTATTAGGAATTTTTCTTCATAATTTCTTATGTTCCTTGGCATATAACCGATGGAATTGAGATCGACGATGTTTCGCTTGGTTTAGAAGTTAGATTTTTATTTTTATTTTTATTTCATTTTGACACATGAATGCCTGACACACCCGCAACACACTCATTCGAGTCATATTTGTGTGTAAACAATTACGAATACATTACTTAATAATTTATTGTATCGACTTAAATAAAGATAAGTTATATAATAAGATATTGATTATCGTTATTTTTTTAATATTTAGCAATGATAATATTATATGTAATAGTACAATAATTTCAAATTAATATTTCTATGTGAAAAATAAATTAAATATAACTTTATGATTACTGCTTTTTCTTAACATATACTGTAGATTTTCCGTAGGAAACGAAATTGACTTATCATAAATTTATGAGATTGAAAATGATAATAATCTTATACTATATTTTAATGTTGGATTCTAATAATAAGTGTTTTATTTTTTCAAAAAAAAAAGCAAAAGTAGTTTTTATTTTAGTGTTTAAAAAAAAGATAAAATGTATTTTGGAATTTGATAGTATAAATTTTATATAAATGATATTTTGTAACAAATTTTTGAAGAAAACTTAAAATTTATAAGTAATGTATATGCATTTATTATTAAAAATAATTTAATTATTTTTATAAACCCAAATCTCATGAAATCCCATGAAATTCGACCAATTTTATATGGATTTCACTTAGTTAAATTAAATCCCATGAAATCCCATCAAATATCAATCTCGTTTTGAAATCCTGTTTTGCTAAACACTAAAATGGTATTTTTAATTCTAAATCCCACCAAATCCCATATAAATCCTAGATTCCAAACACAGTGTAACATAAGCCAAAAGGTCAAATTTCTAGCTTTTAAAAAAAATACTTTTTAAGTATTTTTCTAAAACAGCTTGTCTAACTAAACACTTCATTTTTTTAAAAAAAATAACATTTTTTTTAAAAAAAATATTTTTTTTATTTGACTTCTGTAAACAAACGCACTCAAAAACAAGTTAGTGCCACCGTAAATTTTTTAAAATCTCAAAAAAAAATATAAAACAAACCCTATTTCCTATATATATATTATATAATTGAAACTAGTGTCCTTAATTTTATATATATATATATATATATATATATTTCGAATATGCAAGCATGCAAAGCGAAAGCGAATAAATTAAAGACACTAGTTTCAATTATATTTTAGAAGCAATTTTGAATTAAAAATTTACCCACAATTATGCAGGCCATTTCATTTTGTTGGGGCTTCACAAAATTCTGGGCCCAATGAATGTAAGGAATGATCCAAAAAAACAATTTCAATGTATATAGTATGTGAAATATTGGGCCCTTCTTCGGGCTGCTCACTTTGTTTCTCTTGGTTTATTATTATTTTTTAGATATTTATAATCTATCCATAAATATTTTTTTGTGAGAACTATATATTTGGTCTTGTTATTTGCATATTTGTCATTTTTGGTTCTATTACAGTAAATTTTCATTTTTAGTCTTCTAACTTGTATATTGTTTTCATTTAAATTGTAGTTAATTTCATTTTTCATTGGTCATAAAAGAACCGGATATGAAAGAAAATACAAGTTAAATGATTAAAAATAAAAACAATACACAAGATACATCACAAAAAATAAAAATTCACCGTAATAAAACCATAAATAAAATAAAATAAAACATACATTTTACATAATTGAAAATATAAATTCACCGTTAACAAAATCGAAAATTAAAAATGTGCAAATAACATAACTATAATTGTTTTTAACCCATATTCTTGTCAAAATATTTTGGTTGACACTATTCCACCTCTCCTTTCATGAAAACTCTATAATCGACATTCATGTCGATTCTCGATCGATCGCATCGATATTTTTTCCGAGTTTCGTGGTTTTTTCGAGTCATGTTTTAAATTGTGTCGATGATGAAGGTTTTTTTTTAATCTACTCGGATATGATCAGTTGAGTTGTTAAGAATCAATCAAAAAACAAACTCGATATTCCGAGAATTATCAAACAAACACAAACAGCAACAATAAGAACACAATCCCAGATAAACCACACAACACATATCATGACACTAACTCACGCAAAAACGATTAAATGACACAAATATTTACGTGGTTCGGCAAGAAATTTGTCTACGTCCACGAAAGAGCAACACAACACTTTTATTGATCACGAACAGGACAAAAAACCACAAACTCAAACTAGCGCTTGTTACAATCCAGACTAGAAAACTCTAACGCTAGATACAGACTCAATTCAAGTTTTAAATCCTTGAATTCTCCCGTCACAATCTATGCCCCAGTTCTCTCTCTCTCTCTGAATTCTCTCTTCTCTTTTCTCTTAAACTCTTTTCTAAAGATTGAAGAATTTGATTTTTTGTTATGTTTGTTACGGCCAGCTTTCATCTGCTCATATAGGAAAATATACCGACTTTCTTCTTGGGCTTTAGGTCAACAGCTTCCTTCGGCCCAATCTTAAAGTCAACATGGTCGAACCCGATAAGTCTTCTCACATCAGTTTGATCTGCTCTAGTACTTCGATCTGCCTTCAAGCTTATAACTTCACGAACAATTCATCTGACTTCTAACCAAGTCTTAACACTCGAGCAACCGATCTGCCTGAACTCATTCGAATAACTCATCTGACCATCAACTTCGATCTGATCTCAATATTTGATCTGATCATGAACTCATCTGATCACTGAGCTCATCTGATCTCTACTCTTTGATCTGATATTTCGCAGTCGAGCTGATAGAAGCACATTCAAAAATCTCCACCTTGATTCTTTCAGGTTGACTGCTGCTCTCCAATCTTGCCTCCTTTTGCTAATTTCCAATCACCGCATTAACTAAGTTCAAACATTTATTGAACTTAGCATACGACAGTGACTTTGTCATAACATCTACAGGGTTTTCTTCTGATGCTATCTTCACAAGGACCACATCTCCTTTTTCAATGATATCTCTGACGAAATGCATCTTTCTTTTATGGCCTCGGTAACAGCTATGAATTCTGCCCTAGTGGTAGAAAGGGCAACCACTTACTATAGATTAGACTTCCAAGTGAACGATGTTCCATAAAAGGTGAACACATATCCAGTCAATGAATTCCTCGTGTCTAAGTTCCTAGCAAATCTGAGTCCACATATCCAACCATCGGATCAATGTCATCTTGATGTTTCTCAAACTTCAACCCCAACTCAGTTATGTTTATGATATATATGAGAATCCATTTCAGGGCTTCCCAATGATATGTACCTGGATTAGCCATAAATCGTTACACAACAACTTATTGCATATGCCAGATCAGGCCTACTACATACCATTCCATATATGAGACTCCCAACTCTACTAGCATATGGAATACCAGCCATCTTCATCTTGTCTTCCTCACTTTTAGGTGACTGATTCGTAGATATCTTCAAATGCTGTCCCAGAGAGGTCAAGACAGATTTTGCTTGATTCATGTTGAACTTTAGAACTACCTTCCTCAAATACTTCTTCTAACTCGGATGAATCTCCTGCCTTTTTCTGTTTCTCATTATGTCCATACCCAAAATTCTTTTAGCTTCTCCTAAATTTTTCATCTCAAACTCTGAGTTGACCTGTTGTTTCAAGGATGATATCTATGCCCTACTTTTACTTGCAATCAAAATATCATCAATGTAAATCAGTTGGTACAAGATAACCTGACCTTCATTATTCTTCAGATAGACACATCTGTCATATTGGCTTCTCACAAAACTCATACCAATCATGAACTCATCAAACCTCCTGTTCCATTGTCTCGGACTATGTTTTAGCCCATACAATGATTTTCTCAGTAAGCATACCTTATTCTATGTTTTCTGATGTATATAGCTTTAGGTTATTCCATATAGATAGTTTCTTCAAGGTCACCGTGTAGGAAATCAGTCTTCACATCAAGCTTCTCAAACTCCCAATCGAGCTGAATCACCGGTGCTAACATAATCCGGATGGAACAATGCTTCAACACAGGAGAATAGACTTCATTAAAATCTATCCCTTCTACTTGACCAAAATCCTTTGCAATCAGTCTGACTTTATACTTGATCTGATCTATACCAGGAGTTCCTGCCTTCTGTTTATAGATCCACTTGCATCCCAATGTCTTCTGATGCTTTGTTCTGTCTACCAATGTCCATGTTTGATTCTTCTCAAGTGAGTTCATCTCTTCATTCATAGCTTCTATCCACTTGTCTTTGTGTTTAGTAGCCATAGCTTCATCATATGTATTCGACTCTGAGTATTCCACCTCCTCAGCTGCTGTAAGTGCATACCAAGCCAGATCAACTTCACCAAATCTCTTAAGAGCTTTGATCTTCCTTCTGGTTCTGTCTCTTGCAAGATTATAAGTACTCAAATCCTTTTTTGGATCACTTGCTGTCACATTCTCATCTTGCATCTCATCTGACCGTGTATCTGGCACAGAAGACTCCACCTCAAACGGTAGTTTAAGATTCTCACTGATTTGATTGTCCTTTCCATCTGTATTTATTTTATATCCCAGTTTAGTTTCATAAAACTTTACATCTTTGGTTTTGAAACACTTTGGACCTTTTGACTTCAGGTTCCAAACTTTATAACTTTTCACACCATCCGGATACCCAATGAATATACATCTGACTTTCCTTGCTTCCAACTTATCCTGTTTCAGATTAGCATATGCAAGACATCTGTGTAAGAGTGGGTGCCCAGTGAGCCAACTGTGTGGCTATGGGCTTTGTTGACTCTTTGTATAAACAATCTTTTGTTTAATATTATTTACACTTTTATGGCAATGACTTTATATTACTTCATATTGTTATATATACTATTGTTGTTTTGATAAAGACCTTGAATATACTATAGTGTATGTAAGATGTGGTAGAACATGGAGATGTCTATCATGAAATACATCTTATAGTCACTGTATATTCTAAAACCGTTCCTAGTCGATTGAGCCGTCCGATAATAAGGATAAGGATCGCTCGAGTTTGAGACTAGCATTTGCGATGCGGAGTACCACGTTTCATTGGTAGGGAATATGGAGATGTTCGAAGCATGCAAATGGATATTCATAGGATGAATAGTCGAACTACCCTATCCGGACTTTCCAAGTGGTTATCACTTATCGAGTGGATAAAGTCCGCGGTTTTGGTTGTACACCATTAGTCCTTACGACTTGAAACATCATGGAGACTCTATATGCTAGTACTGTTCTTTGACTCGTTTACCGACTCTGAGGGGGTCATCAGGTGTCGAGATTGGGTACAGTTATGACACATATAGGAGTCAATGCATTGTTGTCAAGGATTCACCACATACTTGCGAGTGTGGATATCCTATGCGATCTGAGGAGATATTAGTGTGACAAATCTCTGGCCAGAGTACTTGATGTGATTTAAGAAATGGTTTCTTAGTAGCACATGCGATGTCACTAATTTGATCTTCAAGATGCATTGCATAGTTATCGAATCTTGAGCGACTCTCGATATACCAATGGTTGTTGATTCGATCGGGATATATGGATGAAGGGACCGTACTGTACGCTAACCAAAATCTACTGGTTCTTGTAGGCACTATCAGTGATACCTAGGGAATCATGGGGCGATGTTGCTAGGCGCTTTACCATGATTCGTTGGGCAAGTCGGAAAGTGTTGTTCCGAGTCACAAGGAGTTGTGAGCCCACGGCTAGCTGTATCCCTGAACCATTGAGGGTCACACAGTGTAATGGAGTTTTAATCCCCGTTGAGATAGTTAAATTTAAAGAGTTAAATTTAATGAACTAAGGAGTTGGACTTCTTAAATAAGAGTAAGGGAGTAGGATTTCCTAAAATGACATAGGGATGGACATTTTTGGAAACCACTGAATTCGGATTCAGGAAAATTTATTTTGACTTTAAAACGTGCAGAAATGGTTTCTGTGCACATTGGTGAAATCGTTTCATCAATCGGAGTCACGATGAATTTTATATTAATTTCTGAACGAGCGGGCTTTGCTTGTCGGGCCCCAGCTTATGACTAATGGGCCCTAAGGTGTTAGTGGCCTGCATTATAAATAAGTTATTTCAGTACAGAAATTAAACACAACAGGTCATAATTTTTGAGACAGGATTTTCGAAACCCTAGCCCCTCTCAAAAACGTTTTCGGCCGCCTCTCCCTCCCTCTGCCCGAGAAAATTCCGGTCTGTGATTTTGAATCGCAGTAAGGAATAACGAATCAAATTCGTGTATTCTCTTCGCAGAAAACTTCTGATAGATTTTCTAGTGCAATCTATCAGAGGGATTAAACCTCTGTTCGTGGACCTGATTGAAGGCGTTCATCGGTTCCAGGGAGAGACAACAAGAGCAGAATTGTTCTGTTGGTGTCCATTAATCTCGTTGCGAGATTTGAGGTAAAATTTATTTAATTGTTATTTAAATTTTACACACACGTAATTCAATCGATGAACGGTTGATACCCATACCATGGAAACGTTCCATGAAAATTTTTAAACTTCCGCTGCACCGGGTATCAATCGTAATTGGTCTGGGAACTCGACAGTTTTCCAACAGTGGTATCAGAGCCAGGTTGCTCAGATCAATCGATTGAATTAATCAATTGTACAAAATTTTTGAGTCTCGGTTTTTGAAACAAAATAAATATTTTTAATAAAAAAAAAAAAAAAAAATTTTTTCCGGGGGCGAAACCCGGGCAGCGATTGGATCGCTGCCCGGAAGGGGCAGCGATGGTCGCTGCCCCCAGGGGCGGCGCACGGCGCCGCCCAAAGGGGGCGCACGGCGCCGCCCAGGGCGGCGACCGTCGCCGCCCAGGGCGGCGCTCGGCGCCGCCCAGGGCAGCGCTCGGCGCCGCCCAGGGCGGCGCCAGGCGCCGCCCTGGCAGCAAGCGTTGCTGCCCTAAGGGGGCAGCCGGGCTGCCCCCGGCCCGCGCCCCGGGTGCGGGCCAACCCGGGAGTGTCCCGGGTGGCCCGCGGGAAAAATTAATATTTTATTAAAAATTAATTTTAATATGTTAAAATTTTATTTTTGGTCCGGTCAAAAATTGTTTTTGATTGGTTCACGAGATTTCGGATCGAATTGTTCGAGTCCGTAAATTTTAAAATTGATTTTGGATAAATTTGAATTTTTGGAAAATTTTAATATTTTATCCGTAAATTGAATTTTGAAATCAATTATTTTGGTACAATTGATGATAAGATATGATCTTATGATATATTAGATAAAATATGATTTTATTTGTAAAATTGGATTTTATAGATAAAATATGATTTTATTTGATATGGAGATAAAATATGATTTTATATGTGAAATGTGATTTTATATATAAAATATGATTTTATCTTGTTTAAATTTGAATTGCCACAGCATGTTATCCAATAAATTAATTTTGAATTAAATGTTATTGGATAAGGATGATCGATTGCCATGACCAATTTTGTAGGTGTATGTTAGGAATTTACATTTTGTCTTTATTGTTGTTGGTTTTATTAATGGGCCTGGTTTATGGCCCGATATGAATGTCATATGTAATAAAAGTGGGCTTGGTTTATAGCCCGTTCCCACCCCCTAAAAATGTATCCCCTACTTGTCATTGTTATTTATTGTAAATACATTAGATTTAGTGGGAGATCAAGATTTGAAGATGGTGGGCCCAGCAGACAATGAAGACTGAAGAAATGTAAATTGGAAGCATATGTAATAGGATTGCATTTGCATACTGCATATTACCTAGGATTGGACTAAGACCCGTGATTGGCAACCACGGGTCAATTAGAAATGGAATCGATCATCCTATATAATATGTGATATTATGATTGTATGCATGTTTAGACATAAATTGCGTGAATCCGGCAATGCATGCAATAAATTAAATATGATGAGACAAATATTTTTATAAATAAAATCCCTCATTTTAAATATGATTTAAAATTTATATCAAGATAAATAAAGGAAATTTAAATATTGTTTAAATGTTCCTACCTTCCATCAACGGTCAATGTATGTGATGCTACCCGCGGATACGGTCCGGCTCATATTATTGGGGGGGCCCGTCCGTCGGAAAGCTGTACATTGGATCGACAAATGTTGTAAGTTGGGTGGAACTCCCATGGGATCGGCTCATATTATTGGGGGATCCACATGGCGACCGTCCATCACAACTTAATATTGATGGGTCATCTTGACATGTCACTTTAAACGGCGTCATATTATTGGGCCCTTATTGGACATGAGGTAAATACATGGGGGTTGCTTTGGAAGCAATTGGGCTCTACCTTTTGAGAATTATGGTTGGCTGATATTATTCGGGACCATAAGTTTGTCAATTGGACTCCATGTTCTCACTAAGTAAAAAGTTTCCCGTTTTCACTAGAGGGTGGTGAAATCGTTAAAATAGTGGGAGTGAGATTCATAAAATTAAATTCGCCTATTTTATGTCTTAGTAAATTGTTAAACAATCATTGATATATGTCTGTTTTTCATTTTCAGTATTTCATACAATGAATTCGCGAAATCCTTTATTCTCGATCCTCGAACAAAACAAGCTGACTGGCGCCAACTATACGGAATGGTTCCGGAAGTTGAAGATTGTCTTAACTTCGGAGAAAATGCTCTACGTGTTAGAGAAAGCACCTCCGAAGGAAGCACCAGCTGACATAAGTCCGGAGGAATTGGCCAAACTTGATGCATGGTGTGACCATGACATCAAGACCAAATGCTATATGCAAGCCTCGATGTCTGATGAACTCCAGAGGCGATTTGAGGACACGGTGAATGCTGCTGACATTCACACGCAACTCAAGGAACTTTTTGGGGCTCAGTCGAGGGCTGAAAGGTTCTCTACTGTTAAGGAGTTGATGACGTGCCGCATGCGTGAAGGGACTTCGGTCCGTGATCATGGGGTACGAGTGATTTGGCTCATACAGAAGTTAGCGACCCTTGATTTGGTGTTGGAGCATGAACTCAATGTGGACTTGCTGCTTCTATCTCTTCCTTCTTCATTTGATGGATTCGTGATAAATTTTAATATGAACAAGATAGAGGCCACCCTTGAAGAGATGGTCAATATGCTCGTTACATATGAATCCACACTTAAGAAGGATAAGCCAGCTTTCTTGGTGGGCTCCTCATCTTCTGCTAAGAAGGGGCCAAGTATGAAGGGCAAGAAACGTTCTGCCCCACCCAAGAAAGTGGAACCCGAGAAGAAGCAAAAGACAAAGGCTTCAAACGATGGAAAATCCAAGGATGTTTGCCATTACTGCAAGAAGCCGGGTCATTGGAAGCGCAACTGCAAGGAGTATCTTGAGCAGTTGGGAACTGCAAAGGGTATGTTCTATATCGAAATAAACATGTCACTTAATACAACTTCTTGGGTATTGGATACCGGATGTGGATCTCACATTTGCAATGATTTGCAGGTGATGACAAGAAGTCGCAGGCTTAGAATGGGTGAGACCCAGCTGAGGCTCGGGAATGGTTCCAGAGTTGAAGCTACGGCCATTGGAGATGTTTGTTTGATTTTGCAGAATGGTTTTAAATTATTGTTGAGAGATGTTTTATTTGTGCCAGATTTAATTAAAAACATTATTTCTATTTCTATGCTTGATAGAGATGGTTATTCTTGTAATTTTGTGAATGGGATTTGCAATATTTACAAGAATGAATGTTTAATTGGAAATGGACAACTTGAAAACGATCTATACAATTTAAAACTAAAAGACGTTCCAGTAAATTGTATTGACAAACCGGCGACAACAAACAAAAGGAAAATCGATAGTCAAAACCCGGCAAACCTTTGGCACGCTAGACTAGGTCATATTTCCTCAAGGAGGATGAACAAGCTAGTGGGAGAGGGCATGTTTGATATGTCTGATATTAACTCTCTACCTACTTGTGAATCCTGCCTAAAAGGGAAAATGACTAAATCTCCTTTTAAGGGGAAGCCTGAACGTAGTCAAAATCTGTTGGATTTGATCCATACAGATGTTTGTGGTCCATTTAGAGTAGGGACTCAACATGGCCACACCTACTTCATTACCTTTACTGATGATTATTCTAGGTATGGGTATTTATATTTAATGAAATATAAGTCTGAAGCATTTGAAAAGTTCAAAGAATTCAAGGCTGAAGTAGAAAACAAGCTAGGTAAAAGTATTAAAGCACTTCGATCGGATCGAGGTGGAGAATACTTGAGTACCGAGTTTTTGGACTATCTAAAAGAGAATGGGATTCTCTCTCAGTGGACTCCTCCTATGACACCACAGCTTAATGGTGTATCGGAGCGTCGTAATCGAACTTTGTTGGACATGGTTCGATCCATGATGAGCTTCACTGAGCTTCCACCTTCGTTTTGGGGCTATGCGCTTGAAACGGCGGTATTGTTGTTGAATAACGTCCACACTAAAGCAGTGGACAAAACACCATACGAGTTATGGAATGGCAAAGCTCCTAAGTATTCATACTTGAGGATTTGGGGATGTCCTGCTTACGTGAAGCGGACAGTGGGAGATAAGTTGGATAGTCGATCCAGCTTGTGTTATTTTGTGGGGTATCCGAAGAATTCAATCGGATATTATTTCTATTATCCTGCTGAAACAAAGGTGTTTGTTTCACGGAATGCCACCTTCTTGGAGAAGGAGTTCTTATTGGATAAGAAAGGCGAGATGATGGAACTCGAAGAAGTTCGAGAAGAACCCGAAATACAAAATAACGATCCCACACCTCAGGAACCATTGCTGGACACGCCTGCACCTAGAAGATCCGAGAGGACTTCTAGACCTCCAGTTCGATATGGTCTTCTTCTTGAAGAGGGTCATGATGAACCCGACATTGGATGTGATCCAAGAAGCTTCAAGGAAGCAATTTCTGATGCGGATTCGAATTTATGGCTTGAAGCTATGCAGTCAGAATTGGATTCGATGCATACTAACCAAGTCTGGTCTTTAGTGGATCCTCCCGATGGAATTGTTCCAATAGGGTGTAAATGGATCTACAAAAGAAAGCTTGGGCCTGATGGTAAGATATTGACTTACAAGGCGCGATTGGTGGCGAAAGGTTATACTCAAAGGCAAGGAGTTGACTATGATGAAACCTTTTCACCAGTCGCAATGTTCAAGTCCATAAGAATCCTAATTGCCATAGCTGCATGGTATGACTATGAGATATGGCAGATGGATGTGAAGACTGCTTTTCTTAATGGAGACATTAAGGAAGAAATCTATATGAAGCAGCCTGAGGGGTTCACATCCATGGGAAGCGAGCATAAGGTATGCAAGCTTCAGAGATCAATTTATGGTCTAAAACAAGCATCAAGAAGTTGGAACCATAAATTTGATGAAACAATTAAAGATTTTGGTTTCATCAAGAACCCGGAGGAACCTTGCGTGTGTTGGAAAACTGGCGAGTTCCCAGACCAATTACGATTGATACCCGGTGCAGCGGAAGTTTAAAAATTTTTCATGGAACGTTTCCATGGTATGGGTATCAACCGTTCATCGATTGAATTACGTGTGTGTAAAATTTAAATAACAATTAAATAAATTTTACCTCAAATCTCGCAACGAGATTAATGGACACCAACAGAACAATTCTGCTCTTGTTGTCTCTCCCTGGAACCGATGAACGCCTTCAATCAGGTCCACGAACAGAGGTTTAATCCCTCTGATAGATTGCACTAGAAAATCTATCAGAAGTTTTCTGCGAAGAGAATACACGAATTTGATTCGTTATTCCTTACTGCGATTCAAAATCACAGACCGGAATTTTCTCGGGCAGAGCAAGGGGGGCGGCCGAAATTCTTTGAGAGAGAATAGGGTTTTCGAATTTTTGCTCTCAAAAATTATGACCTGTTGTATGTAATTTCTGTACTGAAATAACTTATTTATAATGCAGGCCACTAACACCTTAGGGCCCATTAGTCATAAGCTGGGGCCCGACAAGCAAAGCCCGCTCGTTCAGAAATTAATATAAAATTCATCGTGACTCCGATTGATGAAACGATTTCACCAATGTGTACAGAAACCATTTCTGCACGTTTTAAAGTCAAAATAAATTTTCCTGAATCCGAATTTAGTGGTTTCCAAAAATGTCCATCCCTATGTCATTTTAGGAAATCCTACTCCCTTACTCTTATTTAAGAAGTCCAACTCCTTAGTTCATTAAATTTAACTCTTTAAATTTAACTATCTCAACGGGGATTAAAACTCCATTACACTGTGTGACCCTCAATGGTTCAGGGATACAGCTAGCCGTGGGCTCACAACTCCTTGTGACTCGGAACAACACTTTCCGACTTGCCCAACGAATCATGGTAAAGCGCCTAGCAACATCGCCCCATGATTCCCTAGGTATCACTGATAGTGCCTACAAGAACCAGTAGATTTTGGTTAGCGTACAGTACGGTCCCTTCATCCATATATCCCGATCGAATCAACAACCATTGGTATATCGAGAGTCGCTCAAGATTCGATAACTATGCAATGCATCTTGAAGATCAAATTAGTGACATCGCATGTGCTACTAAGAAACCATTTCTTAAATCACATCAAGTACTCTGGCCAGAGATTTGTCACACTAATATCTCCTCAGATCGCATAGGATATCCACACTCGCAAGTATGTGGTGAATCCTTGACAACAATGCATTGACTCCTATATGTGTCGTAACTGTACCCAATCTCGACACCTGATGACCCCCTCAGAGTCGGTAAACGAGTCAAAGCACAGTACTAGCATATAGAGTCTCCATGATGTTTCAAGTCGTAAGGACTAATGGTGTACAACCAAAACCGCGGACTTTATCCACTCGATAAGTGATAACCACTTGGAAAGTCCGGATAGGGTAGTTCGACTATTCATCCTATGAATATCCATTTGCATGCTTCGAACATCTCCATGTTCCCTACCAATGAAACGTGGTACTCCGCATCGCAAATGCTAGTCTCAAACTCGAGCGATCCTTATCCTTATTATCGGACGGCTCAATCGACTAGGAACGGTTTTAGAATATACAGTGACTATAAGATGTATTTCATGATAGACATCTCCATGTTCTACCACATCTTACATACACTATAGTATATTCAAGGTCTTTATCAAAACAACAATAGTATATCACAATATAACAATATGAAGTAATATAAAGTCATTGCCATAAAAGTGTAAATAATATTAAACAAAAGATTGTTTATACAAAGAGTCAACAAAGCCCATAGCCACACAGTTGGCTCACTGGGCACCCACTCTTACAATCTCCCACTTGCCCTATAGCCAACTAGTCATACTACGTAGACCCATTGCTTCGCGATGTTTGTCAAACAATGGTCCTGGCAAAGGCTTAGTAAGTGGATCAGCGATATTGTCTGCAGAGGCCACTCGTTCGACACTGATGTCTCCTCTTTCCACAATCTCCCGGATTATGTGGTATTTCCTCAGTACGTGTTTGGATCTTTGATGAGACCTCGGTTCCTTTGCTTGAGCAACGGCACCCGTGTTGTCGCAGTACACCGGGACTGGACCAACAAATTCAGGAATGACGCCCAACTCTTGGACGAAATTCCTCATCCAAACGGCCTCTTTAGCAGCAGCTGATGCTGCAATGTATTCAGCCTCAGTGGTGGAATCCGCTGTGGTGTCCTGCTTGGAACTCTTCCAAGAGACAGCACCACCATTGAGCATGAACACAAATCCAGAGGTTGACTTCGAGTCATCCACATCACTTTGGAAGCTAGAGTCGGTATAGCCTTCCAGTTTGAGTTCTCGTCCTCCATAAACCATGAACATATTCTTAGTCCTTCGCAAGTACTTAAGAATGTCCTTCACGGCTTTCCAATGCATCTGACCAGGATTAGACTGATATCTGCTCGTGACACTCAGAGCAAATGCTACATCCGGTCTGGTAGATATCATCCCATACATGATACTACCTATAGCTGACGCATATGGTACATGTGTCATATTCTCTATCTCTGCATCAGTCTTGGGACACATAGACTTGGATAGAGAAACTCCATGACACATGGGTAGATGTCCTCTCTTGGACCCATCCATTGAAAACCGTTTCAATATGGTATCGATGTAGGTTGATTGAGTGAGTCCTATCATTCTCTTAGATCTATCCCTATAGATCTGTATCCCAAGAATGTAGGATGCCTCACCCAAATCCTTCATCGAAAATCTACCTGATAACCATATCTTTGTTGACTGCAACATCCCTACATCATTCCCAATGAGCAGGATGTCATCAACATAAAGTACTAAGAATGTCACCGCATCCTTAACTACTTTCTTGTACACGCAAGGTTCCTCCGGGTTCTTGATGAAACCAAAGTCTTTAATTGTTTCATCAAATTTCTGGTTCCAACTTCTTGATGCTTGTTTTAGACCATAAATTGATCTTTGAAGCTTGCATACCTTATGCTCGCTTCCCATGGATGTGTACCCCTCAGGCTGCTTCATATAGATTTCTTCCTTAATGTCTCCATTAAGAAAAGCAGTCTTCACATCCATTTGCCATATCTCATAGTCATACCATGCAGCTATGGCAATAAGGATTCTTATGGACTTGAACATTGCAACTGGTGAAAAGGTTTCGTCATAGTCAACTCCTTGCCTTTGAGTATAACCTTTAGCCACCAATCGCGCCTTGTAGGTCAATACCTTACCATCAGGCCCAAGCTTTCTTTTGTAGATCCATTTACACCCTATTGGAACAATTCCATCGGGAGGATCCACTAAAGTCCAGACTTGGTTAGTATGCATCGAATCCAATTCTGATTGCATAGCTTCAAGCCATAAATTCGAATCCGCATCAGAAATTGCTTCCTTGAAGCTTCTTGGATCACATCCAATGTCGGGTTCATCTTGACCCTCTTCAAGAAGAAGACCATATCGAACTGGAGGTCTAGAAGTCCTCTCGGATCTTCTAGGTGCAGGCGTGTCCAGCAATGGTTCCTGAGGTGTGGGATCGTTATTTTGTATTTCGGGTTCTTCTCGAACTTCTTCGAGTTCCATCATCTCGCCTTTCTTATCCAATAAGAATTCCTTCTCCAAGAAGGTGGCATTCCTAGAAACAAACACCTTTGTTTCAGCAGGATAATAGAAATAATATCCGATTGAATTCTTCGGATACCCCACAAAATAACACAAGCTGGATCGACTATCCAACTTATCTCCCACTGTCCGCTTCACGTAAGCAGGACATCCCCAAATCCTCAAGTACGAATACTTAGGAGCTTTGCCATTCCATAACTCGTATGGTGTTTTGTCCACTGCTTTAGTGTGGACGTTGTTCAACAACAATACCGCCGTTTCAAGCGCATAGCCCCAAAACGAAGGTGGAAGCTCAGTGAAGCTCATCATAGATCGAACCATGTCCAACAAAGTTCGATTACGACGCTCCGATACACCATTAAGCTGTGGTGTCATAGGAGGAGTCCACTGAGAGAGAATCCCATTCTCTTTCAGATAGTCCAAAAACTCGGTACTCAAGTATTCTCCACCTCGATCCGATCGAAGTGCTTTAATACTTTTACCTAGCTTGTTTTCTACTTCAGCCTTGAATTCTTTGAACTTTTCAAATGCTTCAGACTTATATTTCATTAAATATAAATACCCATACCTTGAATAATCATCAGTAAAGGTAATGAAGTAGGTGTGGCCATGTTGAGTCCCTACTCTAAATGGACCACAAACATCTGTATGGATCAAATCCAACAGATTTTGACTACGCTCAGGCTTCCCCTTAAAAGGAGATTTAGTCATTTTCCTTTTAGGCAGGATTCACAAGTAGGTAGAGAGTTAATATCAGACATATCAAACATGCCCTCTCCCACTAGCTTGTTCATCCTCCTTGAGGAAATATGACCTAGTCTAGCGTGCCAAAGGTTTGCCGGGTTTTGACTATCGATTTTCCTTTTGTTTGTTGTCGCCGGTTTGTCAATACAATTCACTGGAACGTCTTTTAGTTTTAAATTATATAGATCGTTTTCAAGTTGTCCATTTCCAATTAAACATTCATTCTTGTAAATATTGCAAATCCCATTCACAAAATTACAAGAATAACCATCTCTATCAAGCATAGAAATAGAAATAATGTTTTTAATTAAATCTGGCACAAATAAAACATCTCTCAACAATAATTTAAAACCATTATGCAAAATCAAACAAACATCTCCAATGGTCGTAGCTTCAACTCTGGAACCATTCCCGAGCCTCAGCTGGGTCTCACCCATTCTAAGCCTGCGACTTCTTGTCATCACCTGCAAATCATTGCAAATGTGAGATCCACATCCGGTATCCAATACCCAAGAAGTTGTATTAAGTGACATGTTTATTTCGATATAGAACATACCCTTTGCAGTTCCCAACTGCTCAAGATACTCCTTGCAGTTGCGCTTCCAATGACCCGGCTTCTTGCAGTAATGGCAAACATCCTTGGATTTTCCATCGTTTGAAGCCTTTGTCTTTTGCTTCTTCTCGGGTTCCACTTTCTTGGGTGGGGCAGAACGTTTCTTGCCCTTCATACTTGGCCCCTTCTTAGCAGAAGATGAGGAGCCCACCAAGAAAGCTGGCTTATCCTTCTTAAGTGTGGATTCATATGTAACGAGCATATTGACCATCTCTTCAAGGGTGGCCTCTATCTTGTTCATATTAAAATTTATCACGAATCCATCAAATGAAGAAGGAAGAGATAGAAGCAGCAAGTCCACATTGAGTTCATGCTCCAACACCAAATCAAGGGTCGCTAACTTCTGTATGAGCCAAATCACTCGTACCCCATGATCACGGACCGAAGTCCCTTCACGCATGCGGCACGTCATCAACTCCTTAACAGTAGAGAACCTTTCAGCCCTCGACTGAGCCCCAAAAAGTTCCTTGAGTTGCGTGTGAATGTCAGCAGCATTCACCGTGTCCTCAAATCGCCTCTGGAGTTCATCAGACATCGAGGCTTGCATATAGCATTTGGTCTTGATGTCATGGTCGCACCATGCATCAAGTTTGGCCAATTCCTCCGGACTTATGTCAGCTGGTGCTTCCTTCGGAGGTGCTTTCTCTAACACGTAGAGCATTTTCTCCGAAGTTAAGACAATCTTCAACTTCCGGAACCATTCCGTATAGTTGGCGCCAGTCAGCTTGTTTTGTTCGAGGATCGAGAATAAAGGATTTCGCGAATTCATTGTATGAAATACTGAAAAGGAAAAACAGACATATATCAATGATTGTTTAACAATTTACTAAGACATAAAATAGGCGAATTTAATTTTATGAATCTCACTCCCACTATTTTAACGATTTCACCACCCTCTAGTGAAAACGGGAAACTTTTTCCTTAGTGAGAACATGGAGTCCAATTGACAAACTTATGGTCCCGAATAATATCAGCCAACCATAATTCTCAAAAGGTAGAGCCCAATTGCTTCCAAAGCAACCCCCATGTGTTTACCTCATGTCCAATAAGGGCCCAATAATATGACGCCGTTTAAAGTGACATGTCAAGATGACCCATCAATATTAAGTTGTGATAGACGGTCGCCATGTGGATCCCCAATAATATGAGCCGATCCCATGGGAGTTCCACCCAACTTACAACATTTGTCGATCCAATGTACAGCTTTCCGACGGACGGGCCCCCCCAATAATATGAGCCGGACCGTATCCGCGGGTAGCATCACATACATTGACCGTTGATGGAAGGTGGGAACATTTAAACAATATTTAAATTTCCTTTATTTATCTTGATATAAATTTTAAATCATATTTAAAATGAGGGATTTTATTTATAAAAATATTTGTCTCATCGTATTTAATTTATTGCATGCATTGCCGGATTCACGCAATTTATGTCTAAACATGCATACAATCATAATATCACATATTATATAGGATGATCGATTCCATTTCTAATTGACCCGTGGTTGCCAATCACGGGTCTTAGTCCAATCCTAGGTAATATGCAGTATGCAAATGCAATCCTATTACATATGCTTCCAATTTACATTTCTTCAGTCTTCATTGTCTGCTGGGCCCACCATCTTCAAATCTTGATCTCCCACTAAATCTAATGTATTTACAATAAATAACAATGACAAGTAGGGGATACATTTTTAGGGGGTGGGAACGGGCTATAAACCAAGCCCACTTTTATTACATATGACATTCATATCGGGCCATAAACCAGGCCCATTAATAAAACCAACAACAATAAAGACAAAATGTAAATTCCTAACATACACCTACAAAATTGGTCATGGCAATCGATCATCCTTATCCAATAACATTTAATTCAAAATTAATTTATTGGATAACATGCTGTGGCAATTCAAATTTAAACAAGATAAAATCATATTTTATATATAAAATCACATTTCACATATAAAATCATATTTTATCTCCATATCAAATAAAATCATATTTTATCTATAAAATCCAATTTTACAAATAAAATCATATTTTATCTAATATATCATAAGATCATATCTTATCATCAATTGTACCAAAATAATTGATTTCAAAATTCAATTTACGGATAAAATATTAAAATTTTCCAAAAATTCAAATTTATCCAAAATCAATTTTAAAATTTACGGACTCGAACAATTCGATCCGAAATCTCGTGAACCAATCAAAAACAATTTTTGACCGGACCAAAAAATAAAATTTTAAATATTAAAATTAAAATATAATTTTTCCCGCGGGCCGCCCGGGACACTCCCGGGCCGGCCCGCACCCGGGGCGCGGGCCGGGGGCAGCCCGGCTGCCCCCTTAGGGCAGCGCCTGGCGCCGCCCCTGGGCGGCGCCGTGCGCTGCCCTGGGCGGCGCCGAGCGCCGCCCTGCGCAGCGCCCAGCGCTGCCCTGCGCAGCGCCCAGCGCTGCGCTGGGCAGCGCACAGCGCTGCCCTGGGCGGCGCCGTGCGCCGCCCTGGGCGGCGACGGTCGCCGCCTTGGGCGGCGCCGTGCGCCCCCTTTGGGCGGCGCCGTGCGCCGCCCGGGGCAGCAACAATTGCTGCCCCACCGGGCAGCGATCCAATCGCTGCCCGGGTTTTGCCCCGAAAAAATTTTTTTTATTTAAAAATATTTATTTTGTTTCAAAAACCGAGACTCAAAAATTTTGTACAATTGATTAATTCAATCGATTGATCTGAGCAACCTGGCTCTGATACCACTGTTGGAAAACTGGCGAGTTCCCAGACCAATTACGATTGATACCCGGTGCAGCGGAAGTTTAAAAATTTTTCATGGAACGTTTCCATGGTATGGGTATCAACCGTTCATCGATTGAATTACGTGTGTGTAAAATTTAAATAACAATTAAATAAATTTTACCTCAAATCTCGCAACGAGATTAATGGACACCAACAGAACAATTCTGCTCTTGTTGTCTCTCCCTGGAACCGATGAACGCCTTCAATCAGGTCCACGAACAGAGGTTTAATCCCTCTGATAGATTGCACTAGAAAATCTATCAGAAGTTTTCTGCGAAGAGAATACACGAATTTGATTCGTTATTCCTTACTGCGATTCAAAATCACAGACCGGAATTTTCTCGGGCAGAGCAAGGGGGGCGGCCGAAATTCTTTGAGAGAGAATAGGGTTTTCGAATTTTTGCTCTCAAAAATTATGACCTGTTGTATGTAATTTCTGTACTGAAATAACTTATTTATAATGCAGGCCACTAACACCTTAGGGCCCATTAGTCATAAGCTGGGGCCCGACAAGCAAAGCCCGCTCGTTCAGAAATTAATATAAAATTCATCGTGACTACGATTGATGAAACGATTTCACCAATGTGTACAGAAACCATTTCTGCACGTTTTAAAGTCAAAATAAATTTTCCTGAATCCGAATTTAGTGGTTTCCAAAAATGTCCATCCCTATGTCATTTTAGGAAATCCTACTCCCTTACTCTTATTTAAGAAGTCCAACTCCTTAGTTCATTAAATTTAACTCTTTAAATTTAACTATCTCAACGGGGATTAAAACTCCATTACACTGTGTGACCCTCAATGGTTCAGGGATACAGCTAGCCGTGGGCTCACAACTCCTTGTGACTCGGAACAACACTTTCCGACTTGCCCAACGAATCATGGTAAAGCGCCTAGCAACATCGCCCCATGATTCCCTAGGTATCACTGATAGTGCCTACAAGAACCAGTAGATTTTGGTTAGCGTACAGTACGGTCCCTTCATCCATATATCCCGATCGAATCAACAACCATTGGTATATCGAGAGTCGCTCAAGATTCGATAACTATGCAATGCATCTTGAAGATCAAATTAGTGACATCGCATGTGCTACTAAGAAACCATTTCTTAAATCACATCAAGTACTCTGGCCAGAGATTTGTCACACTAATATCTCCTCAGATCGCATAGGATATCCACACTCGCAAGTATGTGGTGAATCCTTGACAACAATGCATTGACTCCTATATGTGTCGTAACTGTACCCAATCTCGACACCTGATGACCCCCTCAGAGTCGGTAAACGAGTCAAAGCACAGTACTAGCATATAGAGTCTCCATGATGTTTCAAGTCGTAAGGACTAATGGTGTACAACCAAAACCGCGGACTTTATCCACTCGATAAGTGATAACCACTTGGAAAGTCCGGATAGGGTAGTTTGACTATTCATCCTATGAATATCCATTTGCATGCTTCGAACATCTCCATGTTCCCTACCAATGAAACGTGGTACTCCGCATCGCAAATGCTAGTCTCAAACTCGAGCGATCCTTATCCTTATTATCGGACGGCTCAATCGACTAGGAACGGTTTTAGAATATACAGTGACTATAAGATGTATTTCATGATAGACATCTCCATGTTCTACCACATCTTACATACACTATAGTATATTCAAGGTCTTTATCAAAACAACAATAGTATATCACAATATAACAATATGAAGTAATATAAAGTCATTGCCATAAAAGTGTAAATAATATTAAACAAAAGATTGTTTATACAAAGAGTCAACAAAGCCCATAGCCACACAGTTGGCTCACTGGGCACCCACTCTTACAGCGTGTACAAGAAAGTAGTTAAGGATGCGGTGACATTCTTAGTACTTTATGTTGATGACATCCTACTCATTGGGAATGATGTAGGTATGTTGCAGTCAACAAAGATATGGTTATCAGGTAGATTTTCGATGAAGGATTTGGGTGAGGCATCCTACATTCTTGGGATACAGATCTATAGGGATAGATCTAAGAGAATGATAGGACTCACTCAAGCAACCTACATCGATACCATATTGAAACGGTTTTCAATGGATGGGTCCAAGAGAGGACATCTACCCATGTGTCATGGAGTTTCTCTATCCAAGTCTATGTGTCCCAAGACTGATGCAGAGATAGAGAATATGACACATGTACCATATGCGTCAGCTATAGGTAGTATCATGTATGGGATGATATCTACCAGACCGGATGTAGCATTTGCTCTGAGTGTCACGAGCAGATATCAGTCTAATCCTGGTCAGATGCATTGGAAAGCCGTGAAGGACATTCTTAAGTACTTGCGAAGGACTAAGAATATGTTCATGGTTTATGGAGGACGAGAACTCAAACTGGAAGGCTATACCGACTCTAGCTTCCAAAGTGATGTGGATGACTCGAAGTCAACCTCTGGATTTGTGTTCATGCTCAATGGTGGTGCTGTCTCTTGGAAGAGTTCCAAGCAGGACACCACAGCGGATTCCACCACTGAGGCTGAATACATTGCAGCATCAGCTGCTGCTAAAGAGGCCGTTTGGATGAGGAATTTCGTCCAAGAGTTGGGCGTCATTCCTGAATTTGTTGGTCCAGTCCCGGTGTACTGCGACAACACGGGTGCCGTTGCTCAAGCAAAGGAACCAAGGTCTCATCAAAGATCCAAACACGTACTGAGGAAATACCACATAATCCGGGAGATTGTGGAAAGAGGAGACATCAGTGTCGAACGAGTGGCCTCTGCAGACAATATCGCTGATCCACTTACTAAGCCTTTGCCAGGACCATTGTTTGACAAACATCGCGAAGCAATGGGTCTACGTAGTATGACTAGTTGGCTATAGTGCAAGTGGGAGATTGTAAGAGTGGGTGCCCAGTGAGCCAACTGTGTGGCTATGGGCTTTGTTGACTCTTTGTATAAACAATCTTTTGTTTAATATTATTTACACTTTTATGGCAATGACTTTATATTACTTCATATTGTTATATATACTATTGTTGTTTTGATAAAGACCTTGAATATACTATAGTGTATGTAAGATGTGGTAGAACATGGAGATGTCTATCATGAAATACATCTTATAGTCACTGTATATTCTAAAACCGTTCCTAGTCGATTGAGCCGTCCGATAATAAGGATAAGGATCGCTCGAGTTTGAGACTAGCATTTGCGATGCGGAGTACCACGTTTCATTGGTAGGGAATATGGAGATGTTCGAAGCATGCAAATGGATATTCATAGGATGAATAGTCGAACTACCCTATCCGGACTTTCCAAGTGGTTATCACTTATCGAGTGGATAAAGTCCGCGGTTTTGGTTGTACACCATTAGTCCTTACGACTTGAAACATCATGGAGACTCTATATGCTAGTACTGTGCTTTGACTCGTTTACCGACTCTGAGGGGGTCATCAGGTGTCGAGATTGGGTACAGTTATGACACATATAGGAGTCAATGCATTGTTGTCAAGGATTCACCACATACTTGCGAGTGTGGATATCCTATGCGATCTGAGGAGATATTAGTGTGACAAATCTCTGGCCAGAGTACTTGATGTGATTTAAGAAATGGTTTCTTAGTAGCACATGCGATGTCACTAATTTGATCTTCAAGATGCATTGCATAGTTATCGAATCTTGAGCGACTCTCGATATACCAATGGTTGTTGATTCGATCGGGATATATGGATGAAGGGACCGTACTGTACGCTAACCAAAATCTACTGGTTCTTGTAGGCACTATCAGTGATACCTAGGGAATCATGGGGCGATGTTGCTAGGCGCTTTACCATGATTCGTTGGGCAAGTCGGAAAGTGTTGTTCCGAGTCACAAGGAGTTGTGAGCCCACGGCTAGTTGTATCCCTGAACCATTGAGGGTCACACAGTGTAATGGAGTTTTAATCCCCGTTGAGATAGTTAAATTTAAAGAGTTAAATTTAATGAACTAAGGAGTTGGACTTCTTAAATAAGAGTAAGGGAGTAGGATTTCCTAAAATGACATAGGGATGGACATTTTTGGAAACCACTGAATTCGGATTCAGGAAAATTTATTTTGACTTTAAAACGTGCAGAAATGGTTTCTGTGCACATTGGTGAAATCGTTTCATCAATCGGAGTCACGATGAATTTTATATTAATTTCTGAACGAGCGGGCTTTGCTTGTCGGGCCCCAGCTTATGACTAATGGGCCCTAAGGTGTTAGTGGCCTGCATTATAAATAAGTTATTTCAGTACAGAAATTAAACACAACAGGTCATAATTTTTGAGACAGGATTTTCGAAACCCTAGCCCCTCTCAAAAACGTTTTCGGCCGCCTCTCCCTCCCTCTGCCCGAGAAAATTCCGGTCTGTGATTTTGAATCGCAGTAAGGAATAACGAATCAAATTCGTGTATTCTCTTCGCAGAAAACTTCTGATAGATTTTCTAGTGCAATCTATCAGAGGGATTAAACCTCCGTTCGTGGACCTGATTGAAGGCGTTCATCGGTTCCAGGGAGAGACAACAAGAGCAGAATTGTTCTGTTGGTGTCCATTAATCTCGTTGCGAGATTTGAGGTAAAATTTATTTAATTGTTATTTAAATTTTACACACACGTAATTCAATCGATGAACGGTTGATACCCATACCATGGAAACGTTCCATGAAAATTTTTAAACTTCCGCTGCACCGGGTATCAATCGTAATTGGTCTGGGAACTCGACAGTTTTCCAACAATCTGAATACTCTTAAGTTTGAATAGTCTGCAGGTGTTCCACTCCACTTTTCCATTGGTGTCTTGAAACCAATTGCACTGGATGGAAAACTATTGAACAAATAGCATGCAGTAGATAATGCTTCTCCAATATCCCCAGAAGGACTTAGGAAGAGAAGCATTAATCAACATACATCTGACCCTTTTCTAGAAGATTTTATTCATTCTCTCTGCCAAGCCATTCTGTTGTGGTGTTTCTGCCACTGTTCTGTGTCTGGTAATGCTCTTCTCCTTACATAGCATAATGAACTTATCTGATAAGTATTCCAGCCCATTATCTGTTCTCAGGTGTTTAACTCTTCGATCACTCTTGTTCTCAATTTTCAGCAGTCATTCTCTGAATTTGTCATAAGCTTCATCCTTAGTCTTTAAGATGAATATTCATAATCTCATTGAGTAATCATCTATCAAAGACATAAAGTATCTGCCTCCACCATGAGTTTCTATCCGAGAAGGACCCCATATATTTGAATGAATGTAGGCCAATGGTTGCTCAGTTGTGTGACTTCCTTGACCAAATGATACTTTTTTTGATTTTCCAAGAGCACAACTATCACACAATTCCAGTGATTCGATCTTGTCTCCACCCAACAGACCCTGTTTAGACAGCTCATGTAATATTTTCTCATTTACATGTCCAAGCCTCAGATGCCATAGCTTGGTTCTGTCCTGCTGTTCCTGAATACTTCCTGTACTTCCTATTATTGTTTCACCTTGTAGTACATGATAAGTGCATTTTGTATGCATTAGTTCGTGATATTTTTATGTTTATTTTGTGTGCATTCATATTATTTTGTGTTTTATTATGTGTTTTATTGCATTTGTGTGCATTTCATTCTCTGGGTTCTATTTGTAGGAAAAATGAAATTTAAAAGAGTTTTGAAGAGAAGAGAAGAGAAAAGAAAAATAAAAAAAATAAAAAGAAGTGCGTTTGCACAACAATGTAGTGAAAACAAGCATGAAGAGGCGCTAACGCGCAACAAGTTGATCTTTAGCGCATGGAAGAGCGAGTTTAGCGCCTAAAGCAGCGCAATCACGCAAGGGCTGTACTGTGATTAGTTTCTCGGGGCAGAAACATGCTCGCTTGAGCGAGAGCTTGTGCTCGCTCGAGCGAGAAATACGGGAGCAGAAATCTTCGAAACAGAGAGTCTCTCGCTCGAGCGAGAGGTTGTTCTCTCTTGAGCGAGATGTAGGGATCAGGAAAAAAATTAGAATTTTCAGAATTAAAATCTCTTATTTTTCGGGCTTTCTTTCTTGGGCTTTAATAGAACATATAAATAGGAGGTAAAAGACGCACAACTGGGGATTCATCAGGGATTTTTGGACGCACAACCAGAGCAAGGCGGCTGGAGAAGAGAAGAGATTTCTGCACTTTCTCTTTTCTCTTTCTTTTAATTTTTGTTTAATTCTAGTTTTAATTATTGAGTAGTTTATTTTCAACCAAGACGGCGTAATTAGGCCGAACAAATTTATGTAGAAAACTTGGATGTTTGTTTGGGATTTTTCAGAGTTGATTTTATTTTATTGATTGTCAGATTTATATTTGTCTTGTGAATAGTCTGATCAACTGTTTGCTTGCATGTTAATCGATTCCAAGTCGACAGAGGAGGTATTGATTTCGATCACTCTGATAATCAACATATTGTAAAACCGACTAGAAATAGAATTCGGTTTCATTATGCGGTTTGGGTGTAAACTGAATTTTCATAAATATTTAATGCATTCAAATTTGATTAGAATTATGAAAGATTAGTTCATCAATATTTGAATAGGTTTGATTGTTCTAGAAATAGACTTTTGAACAAATTAGGAGAATTCCCGTGAATTAAGATTAAATCTAAGTCCTGAATCGACTACATGTTACATGATTTGTTTGGTACCTACGTGTGTCTTGGTTGTCTTTGTTTTAATTATTTTTATCTTTAGTTATTTTTATTCTTATTTTTTAAGCAGTTTTTATTTTATTTTCTTATTTTATTTAAATCAAATCGCTCTTTATGATTTTGTCTAAATTAAGCTAAATAATTAATTCTTGAGAATTGACTGCAGTCCCTGTGGGATAGATACTTGGACTCTCTGTCCACTTTACTTTTACTTGACCTGGTACGCTTTCTAGCAGATTCATATCTGTTGTGAAAATTCTCGCAAGCGTACGAGTGTCAAGTTTTAATATAGTGATAAAATCAGATATCGATCCCACAAGGAGTAAAATGAAAATATTCAGTGCTTGTAATTAAAATAGTCTAAAATTTATCTAGAAAATCAAACTTTCAGAATTTTGCAAAAATAAAATAATCAATGAGTTTAAAAGCACGCACACAACTTCAGATAAAAATCAATCAGAGAATAAATGGTCTAGAGGTTTAGATTTCACCTGGTTTCAACAACAATCAATCCTAATTAATTTAGTTTCATGAATTCCAGTCAATTAATAGCCAAGAACACTTAAGTTTATTATTTCCTCTCCCGAGCAACAAATAATTTTTATCAACTACAATTCAATTTCAATATCCCTATTAAGAATTTATCGCAGTGATCTATCACAAAAAAATGTTCTTTTTAAAATCTCTTGTTAAAATTATACACTCTCCCGAGCTGTATAAATAATTAACAGTGTATTTTCTATTGGTCTTATTCAAAATATCCTCTCCCGAGTGCCAGATTTCAAATAAATATTACAAATCAATTATTGATCAGATAATTAAAAAGATAATCAATTCTAGAAAAAACAATTAATCTAGAAGAAACTCAATTCAATAAAATCAAAAATTCATGAAAGAGTCTACACTAGGTTCCATCCGACCTCTAGACTCTAAAAAATTAGTTCATAATAAAATTCTGAATAAAACAAAACATGTTAAAAAATCCAGACATATTCAGAATTAAATAAAAGATAAAGAAAACAAATCCGTCGTCGACGCCGTGTCCGGTCTATCGAACTTCGTCTTCGTTCTTCAGATTAAGCTCCAGAAATTCTTCCCAGAAATCTTCACACGATCAAACTCTCTCTGATATGTTAATGTGTGTGTCGGCTCCCCCTCCCTCAGACTTAAATTCCTTTTTATATCCTTGCACAAAATCCCAACAAAAAGCCCAAGAGAATAATTTCCCGAAATAATTAAAACATCAGATACAGCGACGGGGTGGGCGCTTTAGTTAGCGGCGCGGGCGCGCCTTAATCTGGCTTTTAATCTTTCACTCTTCTCCAGACTTTAGCGCGGTAGCTCTTTCTCAATCTTTAGCGCTAAAGTTTAGCGTTGACTTTTTCTTGGCCCAATAACAAAGCCCAATAACACTTCTCTTCTTGTCTGATCGTTCTTTTTCTTTTCTTTTAGTTCTTTTAATTTCTTTCTCCTCTCAACTTCTTATTTTTCTTCTCTTTTCCAAATAAATTCAATAAATACCTATAACCACAAAAACAACAAAACTCCGCATAAATCTGCTCGAAACAAATATTTAACAATTAAAATCATATATAAATTAAGTGTATAAAATACACTTATCAAATATCCCCAAACTTAGACTTTTGCTAGTTCCGAGCAAAACTATTCAAAACAATATCTTCCAAAACTCAAATCATCTAAACCAACAAGAATAGTCAAGAAATATTATGGAGCAATGGCCTGAGAAATAATCTCAAAAAATTCAAATCCAATCCCATCCAACCTACTAACACTTGAAAGTTTTAATCATAACCAAAATAACCGCATAAACTCACAATCTCCGCAACTCAAGTTCAAAACACTCTTATTCAAGTTCAATTCAAACATTCATAGATCATGAGGACTTTTCAAGGTAGCATAGGATCAAATATAGGATATTAATTAAAAACACTCAAAATTAGGTAAATGCAACGAATAATAGTGTGTACGTGTTTCGATCAAAATTCATAATCATTAAAAGTATCAATCAGCAGTCCATAGGCTAAATTATCGCAACTCTTCTTCACTAGTATATTGGGCAACTAAGACTCGGTCAATAGGACTTAATCAGCTTATAATGTAAGGCCTGGATCATGGCTACAAACGAAGGATAAGAATTCAAATTAAGGAGTAATTTATATTCATGCTCAATTCTAATTTCGACTCATTTTCATTCACAAATTCACACTTATTTCTTCACTTCATTGATTGTTTCAACTTTTTTCACAACTTCTTTCACAAAAAAAAAAATTTTCAACCATTTTTTTTTCACTACTACCTTTTTAATTTTCTCTTTTCAATTCTTCCACCACACCATTCCCTTTTTCACAAATAACACTAGGAGCATATAACATTTTAGCATTCAAATTACTCCCTTAAAGGTAGAAATTAGTGTATAGGCTATTCAGGTAGTCAAAGTAGGACCTTGAAATAATGACGAATGGGGGTTTAATCACACGTTTACACGCATGTCATTCGATTTTTAATAAAGCTCAAACAAGGTACTAGGGATACATAAATTAATGATAGCTTGAAAGGCTCAAACGAATTCAGAAAAATCGCCTAAATCATTCCTAATCACAGTTTTGCCCGTATTTCGCCTCGAAGAGTGTCCGAACTAGTTCTAGACAAGTCTCAATCCACAATTAATTCATACAAATATCAATCAGTGCAGAAAAAATAATCATCAACAGTAAACGATGATTTTCAACAAATTTTCAGATTTTTCCGTTCCTCAATGTACTCATATACGTGTAGGCTCAACTGGAAAACTAAGGATAAAATTTCAATGAAAATCAGGCCCAAAAATCCAAACAATGCCTCAATAATATTTATGTCTGTATGTCTCAAAAATCAGATTCAAGTATTAATCACAGAGTATATAGGAAATTATTCATTCAATTGGTTTCTTTTTTTTCAAAAATATTTGTCAGATAGGCAGACAATCATGGACTTCAGTTATAGCACAAAAAATATTTTTTTCATCAGCCATTCATCCATTTTTTTCTCGACTTCTTTTCAACTCAACTCAACTAACACAACAAAATTTTAATCTATGAAGCACACAATAAAACTCAACTACTCACTATCAAACACTAATTCATCCCCCCAAACTTAATATAATCATTGTCCCTAATGATTAAAAAAAATAAAAAAAAAAAGGGACTCATACCTTCGTCACCAAGCATCGGTACTCGATGTGATTAAAATTTCCAGTAAAATAACTTCAAACCGCAACCGCAACCATTGGAGAGGAGGTGATAAGCAACGACCACATCAATTTTAATCTGAAAAGAGAACATGCACACAAATAAAACACAAACCTAAAGCCCAAAGCAAGCAAAATAATAGCAAACTCTTAATGGCTAAGGGAAAAGGAACAAATGCTAGGCATAGTAGCCATGAAGGACAATGGTGCGTGAAAGAAGAGCCTTGGAGAGGCTGTTAGCACAAGATCTTTCTTGCTATACTATCATGGAATCAGATCTGTAGGGTTGCTCATAATGGCTCGTTGCTGTAGGAACTTGATTCACGATTGCATGGATTCCGAGCTAGATAGATGCACGTTTACTCTTATTGCTGCGCAAATGGAAGAGCTGGGCAGGAGCGCGTTAGCACTGAAATAGCGCTGAAGAGGGGTGGGTAGGCGCGTTAGCGCTAGGATGAGGCGCGGTTGGATGGTGATATGCGCGATAGTGCAGGATGGAGGGGGTGGTAGCGCGATAGTGCTTTGTAGTAGCGCAGATGATGGTGATCTCTCTTTGTTTGCATGTTAGCGCATGTTTTAGTGCAGCTTCGAAGCGCGATATCGCATGACAAGCGCTGTTCAGTAGCGCGATTGCGCAAGGTGTAGCGCGGTTCGTGTATATGTGTGGCATAGAGGACGTGCGGGCGCTCGACAGGAGTGGCGCGGGCGCGCTGTCAATTCGCAAAACAACTCCAATTTCGTACAGGGTATTGCGCGGGCGCTCCGATTAATGGGGCGGGTGTGCCGTCTGCTTGAATTTGAGATTTCTGAAGCCTGCAAATTTTTGCAAATTAAGAAAAATTAAGCTCAAAAAAATAAAATAAAAAACTTAAAACAATTAAATAACAAAAATTAAAAAAAAACTAAAAATAAAAGCAAATAAAATAAAATAAAATAAAATACTTGGGTTGCCTCCCAAGTAGCGCTTGGTTTAAAGTCGTCAGCCCGACTTTCACCGGTGTTAGATCTTTCCTTTCTCTTTTACTCGCCAAATCAATTTCACGAACCGCCTTTTAAATTTTGCTTTCTTTTTCTTTGTGGTTTTCTTCGTCGATAAATTTGGCGCTTTACTCTTGGATTCAACCTCAAAATCGGCTCTTGGACAGCTCTCCAACTTCACAACCGGTTCAATTAAGCACAATTTTTCAATGGGTGGAGTGGGTGCTTTCGTAAATAAGTTGAAGACCACTCGTTCGTACTCCACACCCATCGATAATTCACCCTTCTTGACATCTATTTTGGCATCAGCAGTAGCCAAAAACGGGGGTCCAAAAATCAGCGGAGCACCATGATCCGCTTCAATATCCAAGATAACAAAATCCGCTGGGAATATGAATTTATCCACCTTGACTAGAACATCTTCAACAATTTCTAGTGGATATGTAATGCTCCGATCCGCCAATTGCAACGAAATCTTAGTCGATTTCATGTCTCCCAACTCCAAGGCCCTGTAAATAGATAATGGCATTAAGTTAATACTAACCCCTAAATCACAAAGTGCTTTATTAAAATTAGAAGAACCAATAATGCAAGGAATCATAAAACTCCCTGGATCCTTTAGCTTTTGTGGCATCTTCTTTTGTAGCACTGCACTGCACTCTTCTGTCAGATTGACAACTTCGTTCTCTAGCAGCTTCCTCTTCTTGGACATCACCTCCTTGATGAACTTCGCATAGTTCGGCATTTGCTCCAAAGCTTCAGCAAAGGGGATGTTGATGTGAATTTTCTTGAAAATCTCCAAGAATTTGGAGAACTTCTCATCCAACGCCTTCTTCTTGAACCTCTGCGGGTAGGGAAGTGAAGGCTTGTACATCGGTTTCGAGTCAGGTTCAGGCTCCTTCTCTTTCTCCACGACTTTGTCCTCAAATTTCTTCTCCGCAACAGTAGGGATTTGGACTTCAACTTCTTTGCCACTCCTCAACTCTATGACATTACACTGCTCCTTGGGATTTACCTCAGTGTTACTTGGGAATTGCCCTCTGTTATTATCCTTCAGTGCATTCGCCAACTGCCCAATGCTAGTCTCCATGGATTGCAACACCGCGCCCATGTTGGCCATGTGCGTCTCTAAGCTGTCAAGGCGAGACTCAGTTCTCGCCATCCTCTTACCTGATTCCTGCACAAAAGTACTAAAAACATCCTCCAAAGACTGCTTACCCTCATCCTTGTTTCCATTGAACCCCGGAGGATTCAACACATTTCTATTGTTAGCATACGAAAAATTTTCATGATTACGCAAGCTAGGATGATAAGTATTTGGGGCAGGGTTACCTCGATAGCCTCCATAACCTCTCTAATTTATGTATTGGGCTTGTTCATGATAGTGTGATTCATCCACTGCACCCGGAACACCTTCTGGTTCTGTAACACTCACTTTATTCAATGCAGCTACCTGTGTAGTCAGTGCAGATAATTGAGCAGTGATGGATGTGAGAGGATCCACTGCATACACTCCAGCTAGCTTTTTTACTCCCATACGATCAGATGGCCATTGAAAACTGTTGATCGTCATCTATTCCAGCATATCATAGGCCTGCACATGGTCCTTAGCAAAAAAAGGTACCTCCAGTAGCAGAGTCCACATTCATCCTTGTAGGCGCATTCAGTCCATTGTAAAACCACTCAATCTGTTCCCAATCTGCAAAATTGTGATTAGGACAACGTCTTAGTAATTCTTTGTACCTTTCCCACGCCTCGTATAGCTGTTCAGTGTCCATCTGCCTGAAAGTGCTGATCTCTATCTTCAACTGGGTGGACTTGGCAGGTGGAAAGTACTTTGCAAGAAATTTTTCTGCCATCCCCTCCCAAGTAGTGATGCTTCCAAGCGGCATTGATTGCAACCAACTTCTGGCTTGATCCCTGAGAGAAAACGGAAACAAGCGTAAACGAATAATATCCTCAGATACACCATTAATTTTTACCGTATCGGTAATTTTTAAGAAAGTCCGCAGGTGCAGGTGAGGATCAGCAGTGGCGCTCCCATTAAATTGGTTCTATTGAACCATGTTGATCAACGACGGCTTCAGTTCAAAATTACTGGCATTAATGGTCCCTCGAGCGATTCCAGAATAGTGAGCCTAGATCGTCAGCCTGAAGTGATCTCTAATTGGAACCAGGGGAGCTTGATTTACTTCTTCGTCAGCCATTCTTTCAATTTCTTCTCTTCTAGCTCTTCTTAAAGCACGTGCAGTGCACTCGATCTCCGGATCAAACAGAAGAGAATTAGCACTTTGAGATCGTCGCATAAACTGCAATTAAAAATAAGAAGAAATTAATTAGTAACTTAAAATAAAATAAAAAAACTCTAAATTAAAATCTAGACTAATTGGTAACAAGACTAAACAAAATCAAAAATTTACTCCCCGGCAACGGTGCCAAAAACCTGTTGTGAAAATTCCTCGCAAGCGTATGAGTGTCAAGTTTTAATATAGTGATAAAATCAGATATCGATCCCACAGGGAGTAAAATGAAAATATTCAGTGCTTGTAATTAAAATAGTCTAAACTTTATCTAGAAATCAAACTTTCAGAATTTTGCAAAAATAAAATAATCAATGAGTTTAAAAGCACGCACACAACTTTCAGATAAAAATCAATCAGAGAATAAATGTTCTAGAGGTTTAGATTTCACCTGGTTTCAACAACAATCAATCCTAATTAATTTAGTTTCATGAATTCCAGTCAATTAATAGCCAAGAATACTTAAGTTTATTATTTTCCTCTCCCGAGCAACAAATAATTTTTATCAACTACAATTCAATTCCAATATCCCTATTAAGAATTTATCGCAGTGATCTATCACAAAACAATGTTCTTTTTAAAAGCTCTTGTTAAAATTATACACTCTCTTGAGCTGTATAAATAATTAACAGTGTATTTTCTATTGGTCCTATTCAAAATCTCCTCTCCCGAGTGCCAGATTTCAAATAAATATTACAAATAAATTATTGATCAGATAATTGAAAAGACAATCAATTCTAGAAAAAAAACAATTAATCTAGAAGAAACTCAATTCAATAAAATCAAAAATTCATGAAAGCGTCTACACCAGGTTCCATCCGACCTCTAGACTCTAAAAAATTAGTTCATAATAAAATTCTGAATAAAACAAAACATGTTCAAAAATCCAGAAATATTCAGAATTAAATAAAAGATAAAGAAAACAAATTCGTCGTCGACGCCGTGTCCGGTCTATCAAACTCCGTCTTCGTTCTTCAGATTAAGCTCCAAAAATTCTTCCCAAAAATATTCACACGGTCAAACTCTCTCTGATATGTTAATGTGTGTGTCGGCTCCCCCTCCCTCAGACTTAAATTCCTTTTTATATCCTTGCACAAAAGCCCAACAAAAAGCCCAAGAGAATAATTTCCCGAAATAATTAAAACATCAGATACAGCGACGGGGCGGGCGCTTTAGTTAGCGGCGCGGCCGCACCTTAATCTCGCTTTTAATCTTTCACTCTTCTCCAGACTTTAGCGCGATAGCTCTTTCTCAATCTTTAGCGCTAAAGTTTAGCGCTGACTTTTCCTTGGCCCAATAACAAAGCCCAATAACACTTCTCTTCTTGTCTGATCGTTCCTTTTCTTTTCTTTTAGTTCTTTTAATTCCTTTCTCCTCTCAACTTCTTATTTTTTTTCTCTTTTCCAAATAAATTCAATAAATACCTACAACCATAAAAATAACAAAACTTCGCATAAATCTGCTCGAAAAAAATATTTAAAAATTAAAATCATATATAAATTAAGTGTATAAAATACACTTATCAATATGACACCGATTTAGCCGGTCAAGTTTTTGGCACCGTTGCCGGGGACTGTTTAGTTAATATTAGGATAGATTATTTGTTTGAGACTAGACATTTTTTTTCCTGCATTTGTTTATTTCTTAATTTTTATTTTATTTTTTTTTCTTGCTTGTGAGGTACTTGAAGATGGACCATCGACAGGTGTTCACAAGATTTGGCCAGCAATACTTGGAGCCTTTCTATGCTGCTTGGGGGAGATTCAATGATTTGGCGAACAGATTTCAATGCCATCAGTTTTCGACTTACACCCTCACTAAAATTTTTTATGGTGGTTTGGATGAGATTACAAGACGTTGGGTAGATTTTGGAGCTTTGGCAACTAGCAGTCAATTGTTTAGAAGAGATGAAGACAGTGCGATGTACTTGTTAAATGATATGACAGATTTTGACTACCATTGGCATTGTGATCCTTCATTGCAAGGTTGGAGTCACAAATATCCTCCAGATATCAACTCTAAAAATTTTGCAAACCAACCATCAGAGAGTCAAGAAGAGTGTGTAGGGTGTTCTGAAGATTATGTGGCTCAGTTGGAGAATCTTTTGCGGCAACAGACAAAGACAAATCAATTCTTAGAAAGTCGTATCAAGACTTGGAGTCTTTTGGATGAACAGATTGCGCTTCTTAGAGAACTAAATTTTGAGATCTGCCAAGAGAGTGAAGTAACTGAGCCAGCGCATGAAGAAATAATTTTTGAGGAATTTTCTTGTGAAGAAGAGCCAATAGTGGAGATAGTGGAGGAGGATACATCCAAGAAGACATATTTGACCTCATCAATGATCGTCCCATATACACCGTTAAAAGATCCTTTCTTGCCATTGACGCCAACTCCACAATATTCCATCCTCTATGAGCTTCAGCCAAGATTTAGAGTCTCCTTCCAAAAGAAAAATTTCAGACCAAGTGTTGTTGGACCGACGAGCTTACAAAGTCTATATCATGCCAAGCTTGAGGGCAAGGAAATCTAGACCCATACGTAGAGTCGTATGATTCTTACTATGGGCGGCAGCCGCTCTTTGATGGTGGCTTCTGCATAGTCGGGCTATAGACTATAATTTTAGTGCTGACTGGGAGGCAACCCATTGTTCTCTTTTCATTTTCTATTTTTTTATTTATTTTTATTATTTTATTTTGTAATCCATTGCCTTACCCGTCGCCTTTATATGTGCAGTATATTGCCCCGATAAGTGAAGTTTCTATGGAGTTTGCA
Organism: Henckelia pumila; assembly: GCF_033568475.1. Lineage (NCBI taxonomy): Eukaryota > Viridiplantae > Streptophyta > Magnoliopsida > Lamiales > Gesneriaceae > Henckelia > Henckelia pumila. Next base: position 205,307,493 of record NC_133123.1, read on the forward strand.
GATGGAGGAAGAGAAAGAATCGAAAACCAGGGGAGTGTTATTTTTGTTTTCATTGTGTTTTTGTTTGTCCTGCTTTTGTGTGTTTGTTGCATTCTATTCATATTTCTGAAGCATTGAGGGCGATTCTTTAGATAAGTATGGGGGGTAGACTAGTATTGCATTGTCTAAGTATTTGTGTTGCATCTGTCATGTTTCGTATTTGTTTTCATATTGTTTGTTTTTGTTCGTTTGTGTTGTCTTGCATGAGTTGGATGAGTCATAATAGCCAATGATGATGAAGTTTATATGAAAAAAATGGATTTTTGAAAATTTTTGCTCTTGACTTGACATGAGAAACTGTAGGTTGAACCGTGAATATTTTTAAGCACTAATGTTAAACCAGTGAATTGTAGCGAAAGATTTGATGAAGTTTCTGTCTGTTTGACCATTGCACGACAATAGGTGGTCTGTGGATCTTGATTGTGTTCTATGAATTTTGATGAGGCTCTAGTTTACACTTATGATCATGGGCGCACCTAGAAAAAAAAAATTTTACAACTCCATCCGGGCCTTGAAAGGATTAAAATCCTATAAAAGATTAAATTTAAGGCTAATTATGCGGGTTAAATGGGATTGATGCTCCATCCGGGCTATAGACGAGGGGATTAAAAAGAAAAAATAGAATGATTTTTCGTATCCTAGCAAGTTATAGCTAAGTCAGTGGGTAATTATTGGGGCTAAAGCAATATCGGGTGCAAAATTCGAAGGTGTGTAATTCATTATCTCAAGGGAGGTGGGTTTAGTCTAGAGGTCGTTGGAAGGAATGGGCACTAGATTGTGATACTTGCACTGATTTGTCATAGGTCCCTAAACAGATTTGAGACGAATTCGATCTAAGTTGCATGAAACCGGAATGACATTTTACACACACACGTTCACGTTAAATCGAAAGTGTATTATGAAAAGTTGAGAGCATGTCTGTGTTTTTTTGTTTTGTGATTGAACTTCTCGGAGGCTGTGCACATTTATGAATCATCCTTACTTATGTTGTTGTGTGCATATTGTTTTTGCATATCTTGCTCGAGGGCGAGCAAGGTTTAAGTATGGGGGTGTTGATAAGTGCATTTTATATGCATTAGTTCGTGATATTTTTATGTTTATTTTGTGTGCATTCATATTATTTGTGTGTTATTATGTGTTTTATTGCATTTGTGTGCATTTCATTCTCCGGATTCTATTTGTAAGAAAAATGAAATTTAAAAGAGTTTTGAAGAGAAGAGAAGAGAAAAGAAAAAGAAAAAAAATAAAAAGAAGCGCGTTTGCACAACAATGTTGTGCAAATTCGTTTGCACAACATTGTTGTGCAAACGCACAACAATGTAGTGCAAACAAGCATGAAGAGGCGCTAACACGCAACAAGTTGATCTTTAGCGCATGGAAGAGTGAGTTTAGCGCCTAAAGCAGTGCAATCGCGCAAGGGCTGTACTGTGATTAGTTTCTCGGGGCAGAAACATGCTCGCTTGAGCGAGAGCTTGTGCTCGCTCGAGCGAGAAATACGGGAGAAGAAATCTTTAGAACAGAGAGTCTCTCGCTCGAGCGAGAGGTTGTTCTCGCTCGAGCGAGATGTAGGGATCAGGAAAAAAATTAGAATTTTCAGAATTAAAATCTCTTATTTTTCAAGCTTTCTTTCTTGAGCTTTTTAGAACATATAAATAGGAGGTAAAAGACACACAACTGGGGATTCATCAGGGATTTTTGGACGCACAACCAGAGCAAGGCGGCTGGAGAAGAGAAGAGATTTCTGCACTTTCTCTTTTCTCTTTCTTTTAATTTTTGTTTAATTCTAGTTTTAATTATTGAGTAGTTTATTTTCAACCAAGACGACGTGATTGGGCCGAACAAATTTATGTAGAAAACTTGGATGTTTGTTTGGGATTTTTCAGAGTTGATTTTATTTTATTGATTGTTAGATTTATATTTATCTTGTGAATAGTCTGATCAACTGTTTGCTTGCATGTTAATCGATTCCAAGTCGACAGAGGAGGTATTGATTTCGATCACTTTGATAATCAACATATTGTAAAACCGACTAGAAATAGAATTCGGTTTCGTTATGCGGTTTGGGTGTAAACTGAATTTTCATAAATATTTAATGCATTCAAATTTGATTAGAATTACGAAAGATTAGTTCATCAATATTTGAATAGGTTTGATTGTTCTAGAAATAGACTTTTGAACAAATTAGGAGAATTTCCGTGAATTAAAATTAAATCTGAGTCCTGAATTGACTACATGTTACATGATTTGTTCGGTACCTACGTGTGTCTTGGTTGTCTTTGTTTTAATTATTTTTATCTTTAATTATTTTTATTCTTATTTCTTAAGCAGTTTTTATTTTATTTTCTTATTTTATTTAAATCAAATCTCTCTTTATGATTTTGTCTAGATTAAGCTAAATAATTAATTCTTGAGAATTGACTGCAGTCCATGTGGGATCGATACTTGGACTCTCTGTCCACTTTACTATTATTTGACCTGGTACGCTTGCCAGTAGATTTATATCACACAGATTTAGCCGATTAGTACATATAGGAGGTTTCTTTTGACAGCTTTCATAATAACCAGAGACCCTTTAGACACTGAGAGACTTCCTGTTCTTGATTTGAATGAATATCCCTGAGCATCCAAGTGTTCCCAATGATATCAAATTTCTCTTCAACTTGGGCACATACCTCACATTAGTGAGTACTCTGTCAATCCCATCATGCATCCTAATTCTCACATTCCCAGAGCCCTTTATCCTGCAAGATTGATTATTCCACAACAGTACCATGCCCTGATCAGATTCTTCTAACTTTTTCAAACCAGGACCTTATAGGACACATGTGAAAAGAGCACCCTGAATCCAGTATTCATTCGTGGTTTACATCTCTTTTACAAACCACCAATAATTCTGCTAAGTCATATCCATCTGAAGCTACGGCCAGAGTATTCTCTTGTTGCTTTTCTTTCCTTTCTGGACAATCTCTTCAAAGATGCCCAACCTTATGACATGCAAAGCACTTCAGATTCCCCATATTTCTGTTCTGGTATCTTCCTTGACTCTTCGGTCTATATCTCCCATTGGATGTCCTCTTATCATTCTTTCCCCTTACCATAAGACCCTCTCCATCTGATTCAGTGTTTGTGTTTGACTTTCTTTGAAGTTCCTTGGATTGAATAGCCGATATAACTTCTTCCAAAGTTATCTTCTGTTATCTTCTATAGAGCAATGCATCCCTAAAGTTTTCATAGGTTTTAGGGAGTGCATTCAGAAGTATCAAAGCTCGATCTTCATCATCAAGCTTTACTTCAATATTCTCCAAGTCATCCAATATATTGGTAAATTTTTCGATCTGGTCTTCCAGGTTCTTATCATCATTGATCACAAATGAATACAACCTTTGTTTAATGTACAGACGGTTAGCCAGGGATTTCGTCATGAATAAATTCTCAAGTTTAAGTCACATAGCCGCAGTAGATTCTTCTTTTGCCACCTCTCGAAGAGGTCTATCACACAAACAAAGAATAATCGCACTGTATGCTTTCTCGAGTAATTCATCCTTGTTCTTTATTTCATCAGACATCTCCTTCTTCTTCTTGAGGGCTTCCACCAATCCCTGCTGTATTAGGATCGCTCGCATCTTAATTCTCCAAAGCGAGAAATCGTTCTTGCCAGTAAACTTCTCAATATCAAATTTCATTAATCCCATCATCTTTACTTAGTTTTTCACGAACGCGCCACTTGTTAGGAATCAATTAAAAAACAAACTCGATATTCGAGAATTACCAGACAAACACAAACAGCAACAATAAGAACACAATCCCAGATAAACCACACAACACAGATCAAGGCACCAACTCACGCAAAAGCGATTAAACGACACAAGTATTTACGTGGTTCGGCAAAGAATTTGCCTACGTCCACGGGAGAGCAACACAACACTTTTATTGATCACGAACAAGAGAAAAAATCACAAACTCAAACCAGAGCTTGTTATAATCCAGACCAGAAAACTCTAACGCTAGATACAGACTCAATTCAAGCTTTAACTCCTTGAATTCTCCCGTCACAATCTTCGCCCCAGTTCTCTCTCTCTGAATTCTCTATTCTCTTTTCTCTCAAACTCTTTTCTGAAGATTGAAGAATTTGATTTTTTGTTATGTTTGTTACGGCCAGTTTTCATCTGCTTATATAGGAAAATACTCCGACTTTCTTCTTGGGCTTCAGGTCAACAACTTCCTTCGGCCCAATCTTAAAGTCAAAATGGTTCAACTCGATAAGTCTTTTCACATCAGTCTGATCTGCTCTAGTACCCTTCAAGCTTACAGCTTCACGGACAATTCATATGACTTCTAACAAAGTCTCAACACTCGAGCAACCGATCTGCCTGAACTCACCCGAAGAACTCATCTGACCATCAACTTCGATTTGATCCCAATATTTGATCTGATCATGAACTCATCTGATCACTGAGCTCATCTGATTTCTATTCTTTGATCTGATCTTTCTCAGTCGAGCTGATAGAAGCACACTTCAACACGATTTGTTCTCTTGATGGAGTGTTTCTTGTTTAATACTATGATTTTGGTTAGTACGCTCTGTAGCAACTTTTTGGGTATTTAAAATTAATTTAAATCAATAATATAACTAGTAAAAAAATTAACAAAAATATTTTAAATAAAGGTAGGCTTAAAACTCCGCATTATAAAAATTAAATGAGGAACCGGGGTTTTTGAACCCCACTCCTCCTTTTTTAAATTAAGCTTAACTAAAATTATTAATTATCATCGACTTAAAAGGATAAAAAAGACGATTAAAGGGACATTATGAAAGTATAATCTTACTCTAAATACCCTTGATCCACCGTGTTCAAACCGTGCACGTATTGAAGGATTTTCGAATCCTACCAATTATTCTTAAACACAAAGAATCAATTTTAATTTTAAAAAGCAAAGTATCAAGAATATTGTGCATTAATATTTTTCTTTACACATAATATAATGAATAAATAAATAATTATAATGGACTAATTAATTAATAAGAAAATGGTGTTTGAGTGTGATTTGTGCATCCTTATCTCTTCTTTTAATAGGCTTTTTGAGATGCATTAAAAAGTGTGCTTTAAGATCTCTAACAAATGCCCACACTTAGCATAATTATTTGTTGGAATCCTTATTTTGGATAGTGACTCTAAATAGTGGCAAATCCAAAAAAAAGTCATCAAGTTTAGGTAAAGAAAATTTACGTTTTCTTTCTCAAATTTTTTTGTGTTTAAAATTGTGATAGAAAAGAATACGAATTTTACTTCATCACCAATACTGAGAATCCTATTATGCCATCGAGCATTTCTATCCATGACATTAGGATAAAAAACTATATATATATATATATATATATATATATAATTTATTGCTTTATCCAAACGAAACAAATTATTTAGAAATATCACCAACATTGAGGTTGATAGGAAATAGACTACTTATTTTGGACTTAGTATATATTGATATTGATATTTCTAAAAGAAAAAAGACAAAATATTTAGTAAAAAACATAATTTTCTAACCCAATTCTATGCGCTCGATTATATCATCGATTTCTTTTTATTACACAACAAAATATAACTGATTTTAATGATATGACTTGAATATTTTAACGGTAGTATAATGAATTAAACGCTATGACACAGTTCCACGAGTCAATATTTGATATAGATATTTGACTTGACTCAACTAATGTAAAAGTAATAATTGTTTATATACAAAATATTAATTTTTAATGCTAACATAAATTAGATCGACCTGTCACATAGATATACCGTGAAACACACACTTTTATAAATTTATGTGAATTGGAGAAGCAATGCTTTTGGAAAGGCATGTCTCCCACTTGAGATTCCAATAGTTGGAGAAATGTAGACAAAGTAGCCAATGGAGCCCAGAAAACTGGCTCGTTTGGGGTTAAAAGCCGCCTCCACAAAGCCCAATTACTGCTAATTGGGCTGTAAAGTGGGCCCACAACTTTAATTATCCAACGGTTGGATTCTTCCAAATTTTGGGGTTTTTTTTGTGGTTAGATTTGGTTTAAGATAGTACAATGCAATTAATTCATTTTAAAACTTCATATATCTATACTATTTATGAAGTGTGAGGATCTTATTTAATAAAATTACCCTCAGACCCTCACTCACTAGATTCTAGAAAGAAAATATAAACAAATCTAAATAAAATAATTTTAAAAATGAAAAACACAACATATTCATTCAGATTAAACAGAAAAAAATGTTTTATAATATATTATTTTATATTTATGTCTGGTATTTAGGAAAATATGCTTCATGGTACACAAAATATCCTCCAATATATTAATTCTTATCAATTAATTAAAAAATAAAAAAAATATAGGAAAAATTCAATTCTAATCAATTAATTATAAAACAAAAAAAAAGATATAGGAAAAATTCAATTTTTCCAAAGAGGTTATATATAATATTGGAGCCAATATTCGATTTTTCCAAATAAATTATAATATAAACAAAATTCTCCACTTTGTTGGGGGCATAATTAAAAGTTCATGTATGTGTTGGCTACTTGGCTTTCTTTACGAAAGTGAGAAAGATGTTATTTCTCCATAATAATGTCCTTAAAAAAACCCAAGTGTGGTGCTAAAAAACAAACTTGAAAAGATTATGAAGGGCCCATTGTGCAAATAATTTAAAAACTTTTTCCTTGCCACGTAGAAATAATCATTCATGATTCAACCAACTATTACAAAAATTGAAAATAAATCATTTCTGCATCAATTGTTGGTGGGTCTCAATGAAATTTCTGTGTTTTTTTAATGAAAAAACATGGATTAATATCATAATAGAATAATGTTATTTACTCTTCATTTCGGTCATGTATAAGTACACGGTCTGTTTTATAAATAAAATTATTCTTATTTTTCTTATATATGGAATACAAATAGTAGAAAAATTAATGGAGTTTAAAATTTATTGGACACTATTTTTGAGGTACTATCTCAAGTATGATCTAAAGATTATACAACAAAACTTATGTAAATTAATAATATTAGGATCATGAAATTTTATTAATTTATAGAGGTGAATAATTTATTATTTTGAAAAGTGATCTAACTAATGTATAGTAATTAAATTGATGTAACATTAAAAGTTTCCGTATGTATATAAAAAAAATATTTGATATTATCCAACTGAAAATGAATGTGTTTAAAAGTACTTCAAGTTGAGAAGAAATTACAACTTGTATAGTAATTAAATTGATGTAACATTAAAAATTTCCGTATGTATATAAAAAAAATATTTGATATTATCCAACTGAAAATGAATGTGTTTAAAAGTACTTCAAGTTGAGAAGAAATTACAACTGACACAATTAAAACTCCTATTGACAATGAAGTTGATGATGATATATTGTACAAGATTTTTTGAACCAGTTATGCAAAAAAGAAGCATTCATCGAGAAAACAATTGTTCACAATTTTTTATTATAGTTTGAGAATGCAACAAAAGAACGTTTACATTCAATGATAAAAGCTAGAGATTCAATTTGAATCACATCTTAATTAATTTTGAATTTCAAGAATATATATATATATATATATATATATATATATATATATAATCACAATGTACTTACTTGTCCTAGTTATGTTTTGTAATTTTAGAAGATTATTAATTTATGATATTGACGAGACCATATATTTATACAAGAATCTTTTGAAAATTTATTATTTTATTAATTGATAAAAATTATTGATTTAATAAACTGGTCTAAGTCAGGACCGGAAAAATATTATTTTAAATAAATTATTAATTTATTGAGTATTAATTTAAAAAATTTGACTATAACCTCACATATTTTTTCAAGTGGACTGTAGACCATTATATTGCACCACGTGAAATATATACTTTATGCTAATAGGTCAATCCTTGAGGCATGGGATCGAACTACAACCCGAGTTGATATCATAACCTTAGTCACCAAAAACTTATACGTATCATTTATATTTTCGTTAGTGCTTGAATATGTATCATTTATAGTTTCTTTGTCATTAAGGTATAAATAATTGACCCCACAAGACACGAAAATAATAATTCCCACCACAGAAAGTAAAAGGGGTCAAGAAAAATGAATTTGAAGAAAACAAACAAACGAAGGAAGGAAGAAAAAAAGAAAGAGAAACCAAACTAGAAAAAATGGCGTGGGCTTGATAAACCAATTACGATCAAATTTAAGATGCAAAGTGCAAAATAATATTTTGACATTAAAAGTAATGTATTTTTTATGTGTCGATTCTGATAAGAGATTCGTCCTATAAAATTGAATCATGGGACGATCTGATAGAATTTTTTTTATGTGTATATATATATTATATATATTTGCTTTATTTAGTCAGAAACAATGTTAATTAGTAACCACATATATGAGCTAGAAGTGACTACAACCACAGTTACACACATATATATACAGAGTTTTGTTATGCTGCTCATCTATCATGCTCAACTAATGTGTCCACGATGATGTGTCACTCAACTATTGGATGTGTTGAATACATATATATATATATATATATATATCATTGAAATATTGGTGCCACATCAACATCATATCGGATAAATAATTATTTTTTAAAACAAAACCCAAAGATAGAGAATTAAGGATGAAATTCAATAACGTAGATGACCAAAATTATGAAGATATATATATAATTATGAATATATATATATATAAAAGGAAAACTGTAAATTTGGTCATGTATGTTTGTCACTTTGCGATTTTGATCATTTATGTTTTTATATTTCAATTTTAGTCCTGCATGTTTCGATTTTTGGCAATTTCGATCATTTTTATTCGAAAATGCTTGTGTGACACTGTACACGCCAGCTCCACATCAGTACCGAATTGGTGCTACGTCAGCGCCACGTCGGAAAAGGACTAAAATTGCCAAAAAAAATAAAGATAACAGATTAAAACTGAAATCTGAAAATATAAAGGACTGAAATCGCAAAGGGACAAACATACAAGATCAAAAAAATAATTTTCCATATATATATATGATCAAAGCCGTAATTTTCCCATATATATAAGTTAATATATATATATATATGAGTTCTTTTATGGTGTCCAACACTATATACCCACTTCATGCACACCATGTACATGCAATAGATGAGTTGACCGGTATATGGTGGGCATGAAGTGGGCATATAATGTTGAGCACCATAAAAGAACTCATATATATATATATATATATAAATATATATATATATACTTATATATATATGTCATACAACAACAGATTTTAATAAAATTTATCTCCCATAATTTTTCAACCAAGTAGAACTGATAAAAGTAAGTGGGAAAAAAGGTATAAAGAAGCTAATTAATGTGTTTAATGGAGTAGTCTATAAATACCATTTACTCTGTCCAAACAATTGTCGCTCCAACACCCAAAACAACATGTATAGAAACAAAAGAGATTCGAGGCTTCAGGCCAAAATCTTCTCTTTCGAGTGAATTAAATCCCAATAAAGAAATAAATTAAGAACCCCAAAATGGACATGCTCAAGTTTCACGACGTAAGAATCGAGAAAGCGAACGCGATCTCGAGGTATCGAAGACTCGAGAGGATCGCCACTTTGTTTAGATTTGTGGAGCTGTGTTTTTTCTTGATCATCGTCTCCAAGTTTTCCAACCAGTTCCCATTTTCTCTCAAATCGTCGGGAGAGTATTTCAGGGGTATCTTGATCAGCCCCCGGTTCGTTTTCGTGGTGGGAAATGTTATCATACTCGTGCTGTTCTTGAAATCGGGGGAGTTCTCAACCAAAAATGGCGAAAAACCCGCTGATGATCTTTACGAGGAGTACGTGGAAAAATGTCGGAGGAATCAGGATACATGCGTTGCAGAAGAGAAAATGGCTGCATCACAACATGGTCGTAAATATGGCGTTTGTTCTGATGAAAGGAAGATACACCGGAGTTGTTCTGACCAGAATCTCGTGAAAGCCACGGCACACGGGCACCAGCTGAGGCGGAGCATGACCGAGCAGTGCAGGAACTACCGCGGGAGTTCTTCCAAGGCGGAGGATAATATGAGCGGCGAAGAGTTCCGGAGAACGGTGGAGGCCTTTATAGCAAGGCAGCAGAGGTCTTTGAGGGAAGAGGAAAGTACTTAATGCATGTGATCTTCTTTGCCTTCTTCTACTTTTTTTAGGGTTAATAGAATACTGTACAAGGTTGTAAGAGTGATAGCTCGCTCTAGTATACTTTAAAAAAAGTTATGACTACATCTTGTATTGTGTAAATAGGTGTATATCTTTTTCTCATAATTAATGATGTTATACTTTATCATAATTAATTATGTTATATTCAACAATATATCGAATTAATACGGAGTCTTTCTCCCTGTGGATGTTTTGTACTTAACTTTTGTTGCATGAACCGATGCTATGTTGATGTCTTACTGACCTGTGGAGCACATGGAAGTCTTGGAATGAAAAATACCGGAGAAATGTTGATCGGATCGTGCATATAACTTAGCTCTAAATTTTCTTTAAGAATGGTCTGTTGTGATGAGTTCTCTATGTTCTCCAATTTTTTCCATGAGAATTTTCAGTGGCAGAAACCTCCAAGTGGATCCATCATATATATGTTTGAGTCCAATAGAGGCTCATAAACCAAGGAGTAAGGACTAAGGCTTGGGTCTAGCTCTAAGTACTGGTGAGATCGGCCCAGGAGGGTAGGTGGTGGAGGTGAGGCCAACGGAGATGACAAGGGTGAAGATGAACTAAGAGGAATGCTAAGGAGTTGGAGATCAGCTTGGGAGTTGGGAAGCCAAGGATGAGCCTAAGAGTTGAGGATTATGGAGGAGAATAGCTAGGAAAAAGCATACCTAAGGTGAGTGAGCTCTTAGCCTAAGATTCATCTCAAGGGAGAGGCTTCTTTGCTTCAACCTCGCCTCAAGGGCGAGGTCACACTTTGAACCGCCTCGGAAGGGCAAGTCTCGATGAACAAGTGAGTGAATCTCAGTCACGTGGTCCCATAATCTCACTCACGTGGTCCCTTACCTTCTCTCCTATAAATATCGGGTTTGCTCACTTCATTTGCAACTCATTACTTTTTTTTCGAGGGGCATCCAGGCTCTCCTCTTCACTTATTTATTTTCTGACTGTGACTTGAGCATCGAAGGAACTTCGCCAAGACAATCTCCCGACCCCCCTCTAACACTTTTTGCTTGGTTTCAAGTTCACTCCGAATTTGAAGCTTTGGGCTTAGGTTGAACTCGGACCTTGGATTGAACGCTCCAATTTTAGTGAGTATCACTCCTGGATCAAGGAGTCTGGGTCGGCTTTGGAGCAATTATTTGCGACTCTTGTGGCCAGTCTAAGGTGTGTAGGATGTGTTCATGTGCACTAGAAGTGGACTACTTGACATTCAAGAAGTTGAAGCATTATTAGCATTGTTTGATGCTTTCTCATTGGCTGATACTTTTGAACTTGAGGAGGTGATTTTTCAAACTGGTTCTAATTAAAGCAGTGGTGAATTCCATTGACTCGAATGTTATGTACCTTACATAATTTGGAACAAAAATATCAGGTTGTCCAAGTATCATTTCCCCCCAAACCTTCCTTTCAAATTTGCATTGTGAGGCGACATGCATGGTTGCTCATATTTTAACTCGAGCTCCCTGTTCTTATGCTAATCCTACTATTTAAGAGTACACTCTTCCTTTTCTAAATGATGTACTTATTGATGATTGTAATAATTCTTTTGTTTTCATTTCAATGAAATTTCTGTTCGTTCGTTTAAAAAAAAAAAAGCAGAACAACAATTACAGTGATAAAACTATAATCTTAGAAAATTTATTTTTTCATGTAAACATAGCATTTGGGATGAAAATCTAATAGTTACTGAGACCAGCATTTGCTCATAAAAACGATCAATACCTTGCATAACATTCGAATCTTTTACGATTTAAAAGATTTTAACTACATATCTCTAAATACAGACAAAAGTTCGGATTCCATTTTTATCTAAAATATAAATGACTTGGATTGTGTCAGTGTGACCCGTGATGATCTTAATATTTCTTAAAAATAAATTCCCACTAGTTTCCTAATGTATAGTAATGATCCACGAGAAATATGCTATGAAAAAATTGGGACAAAGCAACATATACAAGGAATTGAGACCAAGATTGGTCATTTTTGAAGGGTTCCTAATTCCCACGCAAAAAAGATAAATTCAAGAAAAAAGGATGGAAACATCATGGGAATACGATTCTAAACCTCGTTGTACAAGCATATTTGTCTTTTTGATTTGGTGTTTACAGTCTGGACTTTGGAACTTAAGACTGTCAAAGGAGATATTCATACGAACTAGATGCTCGCCCCGGATTCGGAGTCTAGCATGACGAAATAGAAATGCTGTAAGAGCAATGCCCTCGGGGGCGAGTCATACACATAAATTTAGTTGGTTCTGCGGTGCTCCACCCATATTCTTTTTTTCCCAGAATTTATCTTGGTAAAATCACACTTGTCTTCATCTGAATTGAAAGTTTGATCATGGGAGCTGAAGCTTTAAGTAAATAACACTGGATTTATCTCCATTGGAGAGAATCAATTTTAGCAAACGAGTTTCAAAAATGTTATTCAGACGACTGTAAAATTTGAAATACAGTGTCGACAGCAGAGGAATGCAGCCATGAAATCAATCAGGATCCAAGATTGTTTACCAATAGATACTGTGATAACAGATTGCACGCTTTAAAGGCCTTCGAAAAATCTTAAAAGGTCTTCAAACGTCACTCCATGCCGGATCTTGGACACCGATCCATCATCTTCAACCTGGTAAACGAATCGGGTTTCAGTATGTAACAGCGAAAATATTTTTAGTAGATTCCACGGTGACGGTGTGTAATGAGATGAATGTAAGAAAGTGTGACACTGGCTTACGAACCCAGTATTCAGGTGGACGCGTCTTAAGATTGTACGTCGAAGCCATGCTCATGCAGTAAGCACCAGCATCATGCACGACCAATCCAGTTCCCTAAAGCAAAGGAATAGTACAGTGAGACGCAGAAGATATAGGCATGATTTATCACACGAGAAGGGCTAACTAGTTACCCTATCAGGCGTTGGTAATTCCCTATCCTTCCCCAAGAAATCTGCAGACTCGCAAACGGGACCAACCACGTCAAAAGTAGAAACCTCGGCACTTGGAGATGGAGGGGACACCAGTTCTATGTGCTGCAATAAAATATCAAGTAAAAAACATGTAGGGCATGTTGTCCGCTAATTCAAAACAACGATAAAACAAAATGAAGCTTAGGTAGTTGCATGGTCTAAAAGATTTAACTTGCAATAATGTCAATCAGCTATTGCTTTTAGTACATTGGCAAGAGCTTGATTCTAGAAGTTTTATTGTTTCAAGTAAAGGAGTACGGATTTATGGCAACATCCAGATGGGCAGAAGAAAAAAGTGGATAGGAAAAATGATTTGATTAAACTCAAAAACCATAGTCCAACAAAAAGATGCAAGGGGACAAAAAAACACTAGAATAGACCTCATGAAACTCTATATCAACCATAATGAAGGAATGAAGAAAAAGTAAGACAATTAATGTTGGCGTAAATAGAATTTATTTCGTGAAAATAATATCAGATATGGAGTAATGCATAGGCATTGAGTGATTGTAAAGCGAAAACACTCACCTGGTAAGCACCATACAAACTTGGGCGGATAAGTTCTGCCATGCTGCCATCGATCACTATAAAATTTTTGGTCCCGTTGGTTTTGACCCCGGTTACACGGTTGACTAAGCAACAAGTGTTGGCAATAAGTGATCTTCCAGGTTCAATAATGAGATTGAGGTTTCGTGAAAGAACCAACTCTCTGACCTACAAAAAATATCCCACAAATGGTCATGCACTGGATCCTCACCAACATTCAGAAATGTACGATGATATGGAATATTAAATTGGAATTGAAATGAAGCTGTATTGATTTCCTCCTGTATAAATGGTGTGAAAATGAAAGAGTTTTCATGAGTATTTATGTATTGGGATGAATAAATTATGTCATTTATACTAAAATGGTGGAAGAGGTGTCTACATGTATTTGGATGGTAAAAAGCTGTCGTTGAACTTACGGTATCAATAAGGTCTCGAGGAGTCGGAAGAACTGCTCCAGTGTGATAATAATCAATCCCCAGACCGCCTCCAATGTTTAAGTAGTTTATTTCAAAACCTTGAGAACGAATCTCATCTATATAGTTTACCATCAAGACAGCAGCATCTCTAAAAATATCTACCTGAAAACTCAGACAAAATCTTGAAGTGAGTGTTGAAATATTAACAGAGGTTCGAGAACTATCAAGAAAATGGATGAATAGGAGTTCTACGTAAAAGACTGTATAAACAAAAAGGTACATTGTGAAAATACCTTTGTAATAGTAGACCCAAGATGACAGTGGGCCCCTACAAGCTTGAGTTCATTAGGGTGTGCCTTCACAGCATCTAAGAACCACCGTAGCTTCTCATTTCTAATGCCAAATTTGGAATTCTTATTTCCTGTGGCAACGTAAGCATGGACCTAATAAATGCAAGCGCTGGATGTTAACTGGCAAATCACAAAAAAAAAAAAGAAAAAAGAATTCGACACTTCGGCTGTCACAAAGATTCATAAATAACGTTAAATGGAAAGCATATTTAACCAAGCAACTAAGGGGAAAATCTTGAAATAGAAAGCAAACCACTAAGAGGCAGGTCCTCGCAAATTGAAAATTTGGAACGATTCGAAGAGAAAAAATTATTGACACATCTAGTTTCAAGCATTCAAGCAACCTGATTTTGTTCAGAAATCAGTTATTTGTACCTGCGGATCAACATCTGGATTGATACGTAAAAGCACATTTACTTTCTTTCCGGCAATTCTCGAAGCAGCCATGATGTTTTCCAAGTCAAATTCACTGTCGATGTTGACAAAAACACCTGCTTGGGCGGCCAAGACAAGGTCCTCCAAGATTTTCCCGTTCCCATTAAAGACAAACCTGAAATACATAATAACGAGCCGCTATTCACGAGCTTAACACGATTTTGGGCAAAACGTAGTGTTAACTGTAAGAGAAACAAAAGTACCACAATCATTTTGCACGTCTATTATGCATTCCAAACTTATTTCATTCTAGTTCTATTGTGCATGGGAGTTAACTTAGCCAAATGAAGTAACTGCATACATACTAATGAAGCTAAAAACAACACAGGCATTATAATTTTCAAAGAGTTTCATTTTCAAACAATCATTATAGGTTTAACTAACTATTCGTGAAGCATTCAAACTAAGATTTCTTAAGCTTCATTTCAGTACTGCATCTTCTTCAACAAATGTTAATAGCAACAGAAAAGCATTAAGAATCCAGAGGCTGGGATTCAACTGGTCTACCAAAAATCTAGCCATTAGCACAGAGTTATAAAATTCAACACTCCAAATACAATTCCATAAGCAAAATGGCATTATACATACCCAAAAACAACTTCACAAGTTACATGACATGAAAAATTTCTCTCATGCCTCTATATAAAAATACAAGAAAAATCTCATCTTTTGGATTCAACCATGGTTCACATTCGCGGTCGTTGAGAGCATCGAGGAGGCTGCCGTCGAGTTCCATTGGCATTTCGCGGAACGGTAGTGGTCGTTGCGGGGTATGTTTATAAATAAAAATAAAAATAATTATATAATTTGGACAAATTTTAATTGAAAAAAGTATATAAAGCATTCCACAACCGCCGAGATATTGCCCTTCCTTTCCGCGACGTCCGCGAAATTGCGCGAATTTTAAAGAAAAACAGCTTCATGTTACACAACCGTTTTCACCCGGAGCTGCAGTCCACCCATTCCGATACACTTTTTGCAAACCATGGATTCAACTTGTGCAGCTAATAGAGGAAAATGAAATTCAGGTTTTGCGATATAATTTAACAAACTAAATGGAACCAAACATAATAACATGACAACCTCAGAGATATTATACACAAACGATCAATCAAACAGAGAAAAACCTATGATAGCTCAACAATAAACCAACAAAAACCGAAAAAGCAGTAACCTTGTTACCAGGTTTTGGGTAACAAATACCAGAGCAAGCTGCTCGAGATCATTGACGCGAGGTAAATATTCTCCGGAAATTAAAGTACTTACATATCATAAACGACCCATTTCTTGTTAAGGCGATGCAGCTTGAATCTGTTATTTTGATCTTGTACAAATCAGTGAGTTGCCAGAGTTTTTGGGTGGAAGTTGCAATTGTGCTGATAAGGGAGGCTGCATGGTTTCTGACAAGGGCCCCTGGAATGACACTGAAATTATGAAGGTTATTATTGTTTGCATCAAATCTCTAATGTGTAAGCCCTCACATCAAGAATTCTCAAATTTTGTGATTAATGTGACTTCAAGATGGTTTGCAACGGTGAACACAAATGCTCAAACAAGACCAGTGTTTCCGCCAATGTCGGTGAGAAAACTATTTCAGTAGGTGACTGTGCTACCTCCAAGGTATCAAGTCTTGCAGGATTTCCAAAGATTTTCTTTAACTGTGATTCTTGAAATTTAAACCGAGTGCTAGTTATGAAATATGCAGAATGTGAAGAAAAACTACTCCTGTAACTCAATGGCAGATTCTTCAAGAGACTACTTTGCACATCCACAACTTTCCCCTGTTCGCGAAGAAGTAAGTTCTCACAACGACTAAACATGGTTATATTGCATTCGCTTGCAGCATCGATCCTATGTATAATCATGTTTAGGTCTCATGCAATCTAACTAAAGCAATAACCAAGCCAGAATACTTGTTACATGATAAAAAAAAAAATTTAGGGCTGCGAAAGTATGTATGATCCAGAATTGTAAAAGGCAATCATACAAATGTTGGAAAAAAAAATTAAAAACAGGCTGGAGTTGATTGCCAATGCTGGCCTCAAAAAGGTTTTTCCTCAACCATATTCTCTTGCAGTTCATAAATGTACCTTCACTTCAAAGAACGAATCTTGAGGCCGGAACGTTCGACCTTCCCTACTTAAACCCCTGTATTTTCACCTATCTATAGATAAAAGGATCATCAATAATTGATAAGAACTCCTCAGGTGACCAATAACCGTGTCGGTGCATATGAATCTGATAAATATGCTCAAATGGTTGACAAGTCTGTTACAGCAACTTGGATAAAGGGAGGAGGATCAAAACATAATAACTTTGCTGTTTCTAAAGGTACATAATAATCATCAGTTTAACATATTCCTTGGATTTTGACTCGGAACAACTTTCCACACATGATTGGGTGGTTTCCCTATATCTTCTTCCTATATCAACAGGCTATTTCCCTGTGCATGATGCCCGCAAGCCTTCAAAAGGACTTAGCGACTCTCTGTTTTGCGGGGCGATGACCTTAGTAATGGGTGTTGTCGCCATGGTTCGTATGACTCGTAACATGCCTAAGAAGCTCACAGATGCTACACTCTATTCTAGTTCTATGTGTGGTGTTGATACGATGATTGAAGGTTCCAAAAATGCACATGAGTTACCCGGAACTGCCATTTCACGTGAGGATTACTTTACGATGATGAAACGCTTGAGTGAACTAGAAGAGAAGGCTATAGTTCTCAACCAAAAGCCAGCAGTTATGCCTCTTGACAAAGAGGAGATGCTGAATAATGCTTTGAACCGTGTAGATGCTTTGGAGCAAGAGCTTTCAGCAACCAAGAAGGTATTGACTAGTTTTTTCACTTTTTCTTTCACAATTTGTGCATCCAATATCTTGCCATGAAAAGCACTAGTGTTGTACCACTTAATTCAGTGGTTGGTAACTGAAGATATTGACCAGTCGATATCTACAGGAAGGCATAATCTTTCACTAAATTTGGTGTTACATCTTCTTAGCACTTACCAACGTTTGTCATGTCACACATGGCACTACAGCTCTTTCAAGTGTATTGATTCTTGTTGAATCATCTGAAGCTCATTTAAGCCGGGTTATATTGATAGATTTAATCAACTGTTTTAAAATATCGAATTTACAGGCTCTCGAGGATGCTCTCGTTCGACAAGAGGAGGTCTTCGCCTACATTGAGAAGAAAAAGAAGAAGAAGAAGAAGAAGAAGAAGAAGAAGAAGAAGAAGTTCATTGCTTTCTAAGTAGAGAAACCTAAATAAAACTGAGTTAAGTAATGTTTTGATTCTTTCAGACATGGTGATTTTAGACTCAAGAAACACCATTCTTTGAACTCCCAACAGATTTTATGTTTGCTTTTCTTTTTATCAACTTAAGGGCCTTGTAAAGTACAAGGTTTGCTATTTGTACTAGGTTTCATTGGGGTGTTTTAGCATGGCATCCCTCCGTTGGCAAGCCAAGCATCTTCTTGGAAAGGCCAATTAAATACTTATGGTTTTGTTTTGAACTTAAAAAATATGTTGGATTTTGTTCTTTAAAGATTCTATGGACTGTTTTTGTTTGTGCATCCGAAAAGTCAGCTCGTCAACACAGGGATAATAGCACCGCACACCGAGATAAAACCATAACTTCAAATAATGTTCCATGAATCTCACATAACATCATTCAAGAACACACCGTGCACAACGTTTGCAGAAAAAAAGATGAATACATATATGCATTCCATAAAATTTCTCACCAAAGATAAGTGTATCATCAATGAAGTTCACAAAGCCAATGTTTTTTTTAAACGATGATTGTGCTTTAAGACATGAAACCGGGATGAAGATAACCTCAACCCTCAGAAGCTCCAACTATGAAGCATCTCACCAGCAAAACTTCTTCTTCTGGAAACATGAAGCAGGAGGCAAGTCAGCACCAAACATTACCACAACCCCACGATAAAATTGTATTTTTAAGAAATAAATTCATCTTGACTCACCCGATACTTGGCTTCTTGACTGTCTATGTAAGCAAGCAGATCATCTTGCATCATTAAAGCCTCGTGCAGAGCCTGCTCAAATACAAATTTAACTCTCATTTCAAAAAAATTCTGAAAAGATGAAGGTAAGAAGTTGATTGGTAGACTTCAGATCAAGAATAATATTATCTTGAACAATGGAATGATAAAATACATAACACACTGATGGGGAGGGCAAGAAGTGTGCAACATTTACCAAAACTGAGTGAATGGTTAACATGAATTTGGTCATTTATCATTAGCTCCTGCTATCCTGAATTTCTGATTATGATTTCCCTTTTTATGTCTAGTTAGTGTTCACATATACTTCAGATTTAATATAGCATCAGACATTCTATTATTTCGCTCTTTATGAGCATTAGCATAATCCGAGGTAGTGACCACACACTTGAGTCGTCCAATCAAAGAGGCTTGTGAGCTATAATTCTTGAGAAAGTGGATCTGATGAGACAGTAAATCCTTGGTTTTGAAGATTAAAATTGTATATTTTCCCGTCATGTGCACAAATTCACAGTTATAATATCATGCAGGATATTTACCTTTTTGGTTGCAATCAATTCTGCCTCTAGGGCATCCACCCGGCAAACAGCAGCATTCAGAAGCTCTTCTTTCTCGTAGGGCATCTCGGATGGTTTTGCCTGAAGAGAACTGACCTTGTCTTCAAGCTCGCCCAACCTCTTGAGGACAGAAGATAGTAGATCCGTCTCTGTAAAAGCCGGTGTTGGCGATGGTGGCCGGAACTCCTCCTTTAGCATCGTGTCAAAGGCAAATTCCTGAACGGTTAGTTCATGCTGGGACGAAGCATCACAAAGTTTCTTGGAAGTACGGAATGATATTGAACGGAAGAACATGAAAAGGGCCATGAAGAAAGCCATAAGAGCTGCCAGAAACTGAGCCCGCAACCCTTTTGGTGTGCTTTGAGAATCCGGCGGTGGAAATATCTCTGAATGAAAAATTACATAAACATCCTAAATAAATGTGATTTTACATGGAAAAAGAGAAGTAGGGACATCATGAAAGTATTCCAGGTTCAGCAACTATACAGAAGACCAAGTTCTTTATCATTCGAATACAGTGGATAGGTAAGGATGAAATCAGCATGAACTAGAATCACCATCAGCAAAAGAATAAATGATAGATACACAAAATTGAAAATTTGGAAATGATGATGAAGATAAACACAATAGATCTTTTTTAGTTTCTCCTGTCATCAACATAAATTGCCATATAGTGCAATCTGAAAGGAAATAGGCACTTGTACCAAAATCATGTGGAAGGTTCCCTGATTATATGCATTCATTTCACCCAATTCAAACAAAATAAATAGAAAGACATACATAAAACGTGTGTTACACGATAATGCAATTATGAATGAAAAAGTTATGTTAAATGACTAACCAATTATTGATTAAGGTATTGCACATGGAGAAAAAGTATAACCTTTAGAAAGGTAAGACTTTGTGGGGCTCGTTTGCTTCTTCCATCCAGAATCAACAGCCTTGTCCACCATGGGAACATATTCATCATATCCCGAGAAGTTGCCAACATAACTAGCCATTCCAGTAATCTTGCCCTGAAATAAGTGAGATATTTTCACTATAACTCAATAAAAGGCAAAATAACTTCAATTTTTGTCACATAATTCTTAATTCCAGATTTTTCAAAATAACTATGATGGAGGAGGGACAGTGAAACATGATGGTTCCAAAATTTACGAAAAACTAGAGATTATCAACCACGGCAAACAATTAAATTGCATGACCGACAATAGATGAACTTAACATTCATCCACCTTATTAAATTAAAAAAGGAAAAAAGGAGAAACACAGAGAGGTCGCAGTATTCGTCAAGCAATGCAGGATAATTCAGACTCAGAAAACCAATCCCATTCACTGAAACTGCATCATTGCCATGAATGTTTAGAATAAATAACTAAATGTTACCTCCTCACGAACTGGAGTCAACCGAAGATGTGCATAACTCCTAATGGCTTTCGGGGACGCAATGTCTTCAGCATCAGAACCAGACTCTGCCGTGGAAGTATCACTGCCTTTCAGCTGCTCCAAGCCCAACAAGCATATACTTGTATCAGTTATCAGTCATGATCAAGAAAGTGTCCAGGAAAAGTAAACTAATGCAGGATCCTTACCCTTGCGTAATGAGGTTTAGCATAGACTACCTTCCCCTCACTATTGAGAATTTTAACCACCTGTCTTGCTCGCCGTGTTTCACCATTAAGCACCATCTGCAGAGCAATGTCAATCAATCATTTATCTTTAACTTGAAGTTAAATAATTCCTAGAAAATCTCATTAATGTATCTTAACAATCTAAGACTTTAAATATCCAAGTAGGTCAGGACCTTCAGTATCTCTGGATTCTTCCATGGCCCTTTATCAGAGCGAAGGCAACCCCCTTGATCAGCACAAGTACACGTTCCTCCCAGGAATTCGGGCAGCTCACTGCACAGGCCCAGGTAAAATGTTTAGAAACTGTTCAGAAGGGATCTCAGTAATAGTTCTCGTTTTATAAAATCTAAAATGATGAAAATGGAATCACATGAGAAATAATTTTCTTAATTTCACCTTGCATCTATAATTTCAAGCAACTTGTTTTGGTATTTGTTTCCAAGAACCTGTAAAAGCAATCGTAAGACTAAGATTCTGATTGTCACTCAATTAAAATAAAAGTTTCCAAATGACAAGAAGATAAGAATCAGCCTACATGAATCTTAGTGGCAGTCCTGGGATCTACAAAATTTTTAACAGTATTCCACAGTAGCCTAAATCCTGGACCAGCATTGATGATAAACATTTGATGAAGTGTCTGCAGAAAGGCAGAACATTGTAACAACAATAAATTAAACATAATGCAGTAACTAAGCTAGAAATATGAAGGTTACTTCAGGATAGTTGTCGCCATCTATCTTCTGAAGCCTTGTTATGAGGTCCCGTGCGTTCTTGTTAAAGTTTTTCAAACCCTAAAAAAAATACAGAATAACTCTTCAAAAGGACGAGCCTATGGAGTTTTTAATCACTATAATATAATTAACAGATATGCCACAAGTTATGAAACATCCACAAAAAGACAAAAGACAATGAAGTTTTTAATCAATATAATTAATGGATATGCCAAAAGGTGTGAAACATACCACACCATGAACATCCAAAATTGTTGTACTTGAATCAATATGTCGCTTCGCAGCAATTGTACAGGCTGGAAACTTGATAGCAAAGCTTTTCTCAAATTCTCTCACATGGTATTTTATATAACGGTCAATAGTGGTAACATGCATAAGTTTGTTTGGCTCAACTTTCCCTAATCTTTCGATGTACAATGGCCTTCCTTCTTTATCAACACCATGGTAGCCATGGGGATAATACTTCAAAACTTCATTCAACTCAGCGAACTCAAAATCCTGATGGGAAACATGATTGATACTTCAAATAATTATTAGAACATTTGAAAACCAGTAAAACAGGAAATTTACAGTTTTGAAATTAAAAACAAGAAAAATTATGTCTCAAATCCGGATACCTCCGCAATTGTGTCCGTCCCAAATTCTTTCCTCCACTGAATCATATCAGCCCACATGAGCTTTGACTTTTCAAGATCAAATTTCCTTGCTTTCAGAAACCTGTAGCAGATGTCTCAAAGATGTTACCAAAAATTTTCACAGCAGGATGGAAGCAGCTTTCATTGTTAACCCATGAGTGCAAATGTCATTCTGTTAGTTGACTCAAGAGAATCTTCAATCTTCAGACAACTAAATACACATTTAACCACCTTAACTCAGTAAGATATAGGGTATTGTCCTAAATGTCCTTGTGGCATAATTGTTTTAAACTAGGGATGCAATTCAAGGTGAGCCAGCCAAGCTCGAGGCAACATCATCAGTACTACCGATTCAAAATCTTATGAGCTCGAGCTTTTCTCAAGGTTCAAGGGCCCATAAGCCAGCTCGCTTTGCATCGAGCCTGAGCCAAAAACTTCAAGCACATAATTGAATCAAGCTCAGCTTGTTTACACCCATATTCTAAATCCACAATGTCATGACTAATTAATACTTAATATGCATATGCATACAACTAAACATAAAGCCACGAAGAATACTAACCTCAACATCATATGGTAATCATCAAACTTTTCTGGCAATAGCTCATCTAATATCAAGACTTGTCGAAATGACTCGACAGCTTGCAATTCTTCAACATCGCGAATATCTTCTATAGAAACAGAACTGACTCGGCCATCACTCTTTCTTCTGCCGCTTTTCTTCTTGAGAGAATGCTTGAATTTAGACGATGCATTGAGAGCCTTCTTTTTCAAAGAACCAATCCTTGTCCTCCTTTCATCCTCTGAATTTTCAAAATCAGACTTCCTTTCTCTTCTCTCATCATTTGCAGATGACCCTTCAAAGCCTGTTTACAAAGAAAATATATATGCAGGAAGAGGAAAAAAAATACAGAGAGGCTAAAGAAAAGGAAAACATGATTTACACAGTACACATTGTTTTGTGATAAATTTGTGTTCTCTTAGAGCTATACATCAGCTAAATTCACAATTGTGAGCTGAACAATGCAACACTAATAAATCCCATGCACAATATACCAGGTAACAGCAGTTCACCAATCAACCATAAATTAATCACAGACGACACTCTCCCCTATGACAAGAACATACATGCATATCAAAACAGAACCTGCAAAATTTAACTGAGTTTTAAAATAGGCCTAACCATTTAAAAACTCTGTAAAACTCCATTTTTGACAATGAATTTAAATGAAAAATAATGATTTCAAACTGAAGAACACAGAAGTACTGGAAAACCACACAGGCAGACAAATTCATACTGTTGCAGGAAGAATATTCAACTAACACGTCAAAGAAGCAATAACTTCAAGAACTAAGGTCTTCTACAACAAGTGATTTGATCAGGAAGAAAAAAGTAAATAATGCTGCTCCTCAGGAAGGGATATCACAATTCGTATCAAGAATCCGCCATTCAAAACCAATAAAAATTAAATCAACACAAATAATCACATCAAGATACCCCAACACCAAAATCAGAATCTTAAACACCACAAGCAGAATCATACCCATCATAAACACAATTCAGTAAACACCAAACCAATAAACCTCGAAGTCAACGACTCCAAAAACAAAAAAGCCACTTACAAGGCCTCGCAAACCGATCCAAGGGTCCCGACATCGCCAATTTCTTTATCAACCAAACCCCTTCCCAAGTCCTCGATGATCGAACAATCAACCGCACAACCAACCAACCATCAAGCCAAATCTGAAAAGCCAAAAACCACACCAAAATCCAATTAAATCAACAAAACCCTAGAAAATAAAAACCCATGATCGAAAACTGTAGCCAGAAATTTTTTTTATAATCAACCCAAAAAAAATAAAACACCTAAAAAACTATCGGCACGGATCACGAGATAGAATAAATGCATCGTCATGCATAACGGTAGTCGATTTAATTCAGAGGATAATAAAACCAAAAAAACGAACTCGTCCCAATTTCTTTATATCAATTCACGATTAAAAACAAAATAAACAAGCAAACATACGAGTAAGAATCGCCGGTGAATTGAGCAACGGCGACTTCCGAGTAGAGAGACGAAAAGGGGAGGACGGATTCAATGCGGAAGGAGGTGGTTGTTGTTTAACGTGGCCGTAGAGTGGTGGCCCAGTACACGTGGCAGGAGGAGCTCGGTGGAATGAACAATTTGCCGGCGGTGGTTGGAGTAAAATGCCAAAAGGCCTTTGTATAGTGATTATTGAGTAATGATTCCGTGAGTGTCAGTTATTTTGTACGCCCTATTTGCTGTACCTGTGGATCATGCTCATTGTTTGTATAATTTATACTGTCCAGGCATCATTTATACTGTCCAGGCATTGTTTGATTAATGGGATGGTATAACACAATACATTTTATAAGAATGATAAAAATATAGAAAGATGTAGATAATTTTTGCACGTAGATAAAATATATGATGTTTGGTATGATTTTATTTTTAAGGATAGAATTGGTTTGAAATGTGTAATACCTAAAAAACCCTTTACTTATTATTAATTTATTTTAAATATTTAAAGATAAAATTGTCAATTTTTTTCTAACCACAAAAGCGTAATATTAAAAAAAAAAAGCGTAATCTTCAACACCAGAAAAGGCAACAGACTGCTCCATCTTTACGCTGGAGGAGTTCACGGCCATCATTTCAGGGTGAAATCAGTGATGAATTAAAATATTTTAGTATTATTTTTGTTCATATTATGTTCCAAGGAAACCCCAAAACAAACCCTTTATCAGATTGGTCGTATGTCGATTTGGCTTCCATTCTTTTCTCAACCGACATAGCAATTTGCGGGCAACGAAGAAGAATGTGCTCATGCATTCCTATTTTGTTGTTGTTCAAAATAAACATGGTATCCCTCTTATCAAAACTTTCAGCAGGATCTTGTAGAAAAATTGTGCGTAAGGCAAGATCTTACCCTTTGAAATGATGCGCCTTCCAAGTGCTTTGCTTTTTTTTGAAGAAAGCTGATAGTGAAAAGTGTTTTAACTTTGTCAGTAAAGTTATAAAATATTATCTAGGGTTTTGAGGGCATTTTAGTAAAACTGACTACATTGTACATGTTGCTGTAGATATTGCACTATTTATCTCTAGGGATGGGTTTTCGGTATAACGTATCAAAAATATTTGTATGAAAAAAATTCATATCGATATCGATATCGAAATTCTGAAATTTTGGTATGGAAAAAATCCATAATAATACCGTATAGATACCATAAAAAAAATTCTATATACCAAAAGAATGTATATATATCAAAAAAATTTCGATACGATATTTTGAAAAATCGGTATTTTGGTTCGGTATCTCATCCCTACTTATCTCGATGGAATCAGCATATTTCTTTTACCTTTCTAATAGTAGTTTGTAACGGGCCTTAAGATAAATGCAAGAATGTTGTCCTCACACCAATCACCGGATTAAATGGGACTTCCGCATTAAATACTATCTTATACAACCTATCAAACAATGCCTATATGTAATTATAACGACAATTAGATCCCTGATACGATATTATTATCTTTATACTAGCATCTCATTTGCTGTCTATGGACATATATACGAATTTTCTTTTTTCTTTTTTTACTTTATATATATTTTTAGAATTTTTTTTTTCATTTTTATGGCCAATTTTGATACAAATATTTTCTAAATTTCTAACTATCTAGCCTTTTAATTTTTACAATTACAATAATTTGAACCAAAATAAAATTTTCAAAAAGTCAGATTTGAATTTTAATTTTGGTATCTAGAAATTGGAATTAATTTTGAGTTCTTTAATCTATTATATATCACAAATGGTAATATTCAGTTATAATTAAAAATTATCCAAGATTTTACAACGCTCCTTAACTTTTAAATAGTTCAACAGTCCCATAATAAAAGTGAAAATAATAATAATAATAATAATAATAATAATAATAATAATAATAAAGACATAAAATTTAAGATGTTATGCTATTGTAATGTCAAGATTTGACGATTGTCCTCATTGAATCGAGAAGGGTCTTTTCAGCAATGCTTATGTTCTCACTCACACTATAGTGACTCGTACCTTGTTTTGAGTTGATTAAATATTAAACATGATTAATGGTTACTAATTAAATAAATCAAGGGTTGAATGAAATTAAAATATGAAATTCTAGACTTCAAACCACCGGAGAGATCGGAAGATCCGAACCATAGTTTGGAAGCACCGAACTAGAGCTTATGCATGTTCGGTTGCATGGCCAGTTCGGAAGATCCAAACTCCCCTTCTTCATAAGCAACCAAGTGTGCATGGTTGGTTCAGAAGCTGAGGAACACTTCGAAAGTTCCAAATCCGTGATCGGAAGATCCGATCTCAGTCCAAGACAGATGTTCCTTAGGTGTCTGAACCATTGTGACTCAGCAATTGCATGCAGGGTTCGGAAGGTCCGAACCCAGCCAGCCAGACGTGGCTAGCATGCAAAGTTTGGAATGTCCGAACACCGTCTATAAATAAGGGCTCCGAGCTTCATTCTCAAGTAACAATTCACAGTGATACTTCTATAAATCAGTCCATATTTGAGGGTCCGACAATAACATTGAGGTTCTTCTGAAATATCATCAAAGTGTGAGTAGAAACTAGGTTATTAAAATCAATGGGCTGACGACGGACGAATGTATAGTCCGATACTCATATTTAAATATAGGAGTATCGTTAGCTTAGTTAAAGATTTTAAATCATGATTAATGATATGATAATTACTTATCTATAAACTTGAAACCTAGACTCTGGTTAGATTTGATCTACTATTAGAGGCACATAAGTACTGACTGAAATTGTCAACTGAGTATGCATGCTTATATTTTGCATTTATGTGCCATGATATATGTTTTATTGTTTTTTATACATACTGCATATGCATATACATGTTAAGTCGTATCTCTTTTGAGATAGTATTTCCCAGCCCTACATCTGCTATTACTTTCTGACATCGGGAGTTACCGCAATGCGTGAAGACTGATACTATAGTGATCTAAACGAGCGTGTGAGTTACCCAGCGGTCAGATTTTCAAATGGTACTATATACTCATTGGGGCCTAGTCTAAGCACGACTTGATAGTTGACTAGTCATCTAATGTTGTATGCATTATATTAGTGTTGTATATGTTGCGTAATTTTGTGCCCGCAAGTATACGGTGTCAAGTTTTAATATATGATGAGTAGAGTATCGATATCACGAGGAGTAAATGTAGTGACCCTTATCGAGATCATCTACTAATCAGAAACTTAAGCATGCAATTAACTTAATTAAAACAGTAAACCAGAATAAACTACGGAAGCAATAAAATGTTTATACAATCCCAAGAAAAGGAATCTGTAAATACCCAAATAGTTATACAACCAAATCGAATAGTGTATTATTCCAAATACATCGAAATAAACCCTAAGCGATACCCCAATTGGCCAACCACCGCCTAGTCCTTCCTGGATCCACCCTCCTAATCCAAACACAAATCTGCCCCATAGAATAGGGTGTCCAGATACACAAAGTACGAGATGTGAGCATAAAAATCTCAGCACGAGAGTATGAGCATACAGAATTATATAGATGCATGAATGCAAGTGTACCGCCTACTAAGACTAGAGGCCAAGGATCAAATAACAAAGACAGATCGGACCCTGGTATGTAGCACGTTGTGCCGTTGCTTCAGAAGGTGGCTCTCATACTGAATACCAGTGGACACTCCGGACCCAAATCGATGGAAGTCCATCCACTAACAGGATAGGGTAAACCCTATAATATCCCAAGATATAGCTCGAAATGTAATATGCATGCAGCATATAGTCATGTCATAAAATATGCACATAAAATCATGCAAGCACATAATACATGCATACTCAGTCAGGATATCTCGAACAGTATTTTCGTACCTCAACTACTAGGCAAGCTCTACCAGCTCTAGGTCCACGCCTATAGTCCGCACTACACTGTGTAATGATACTACTATCATTATATTACTCCAAAAGCCTTAACTAAGCTATTTCATACTCCTAAATATTTTTAGAAAGCAAAAGCTATACCTGCGTCCGTCGTCAGCCCGTTGCTGTCGCTTGCCTCAAAACTAGACCACAGCTCTGCTACGACACCTGGACCGCTATGCCACTTCCGGATTCCCAATGAGACGCCTAGAATCCCTTAGATCTGAGTTATAAGGCTAAGGAATCGAGAGAAGAGAGGAAGGTGCGAATTGTAAATAAGCCTCGGCACCCCTATTTATAGACGGAGTTCGGACCGTTCGAACTGGCTTCGGACCATCCGAACATGATCGAACCATCCGAACTGGACTTTGGGTCGTCCGAAGTACCATCCGCACGTCAGCCATGATGTCACTTTGCTGACTTAATCAATGACGTAATACTTGATCCCGATCGGACCGTCCGAACCTGCCGACGGAGCGTCCAAACACGTTCGGAGCCTTCGATCCTTCCCTTCGGGGCGTCTGAACTTAGGATTCTTAATTGCGATTATTTCCTTAATTACTTTACTTGGTTACGGGCTACTACATTCTCCCCCACTTAAGATATTTTGTCCTCGAAATTAGATCTTAAGTACCAAAATAAAATAACATATACAGAAACATCCTTTATTAATTTTAAACATTATACAACTGAATACAACAATGGAACAAAATCAAAATAACTCAGGATGTTCTGAACGCATCCTGCTCTCGAGCTCCCAAGTGGCTTTTTTAATGCCTCGGTGCTTCCGCTGAACTAGAACCAAAGGGATAACTTTATTCCGCAACACTTTATCCTTATGATCCAGGATACGAATCGGTCTCTCTACATAAGTCAAATCAGTATCCATCTAAACTTTAGACGGCTGTAAAATATGAGACTGATCTGCCACATACCGTCGCAACAGCGATACGTGGAACACGTCATGGAAACTGAACAAATATGGTGGCAAGGATAACCGATAAGCCAAATCACCAATGATCTCCAAGATTTCAAACGGACCGATAAATCTAGGTGACAACTTTCCTTTAAGACCAAATCTGAGAATCCTGTGGAAAGGTGAAACTCTCAGAAATACTCTCTCCCCAACGTCGAATTGCAGAGGTCTACGCTTGGTATTAGCATAGCGGGCCCGACGATCCTGTGCAGTCTTAATCTGTTTCTTGATCAGATCAACATTAATGTCTGTGGCCTACTGGACTAACTCTGGTCCCTCGGCCTGTCTCTCCCCCAGTTCTTCTCAGAAGAGTGGAGTACAACAACATCGTCCGTACAACACCTCAAAAGGTGCCATCCCAATGCTACGATGGTAGCTGTTGTTGTACGCGAACTCAATCAATGACAAATGATCTTTCAAGACTGAACCAAAATCCATAGCACACACCCGAAGCATATCCTCTAAGGTACGGATAGTGCGCTTTGACTGTCCATCAATCTCCGGGTGATAGGCAGTACTCAAACTGAGAGTAGTGCCCATTTCACGCTGAACACTCCACCAGAATCTGGAAGTAAACCTGGGGTGTCGATCGCTGACAATGCTCACCGGCACTCCATGAAGTCGAACGATCTCCTGAATGTACAACCGTTCCATACGATCAACGGTGTACTCTTGACTATAGGAAATGAAATACGCTGACTTGGTGAGTCGGTCCACCACAACCTAGATAGTGTCACAATTCTTCGAAGATACCAAGTCCATCATGATAAGCTCCCATTTCCACTCCGAAATAGGCAGACTGTG
Source organism: Henckelia pumila (assembly GCF_033568475.1). Lineage (NCBI taxonomy): Eukaryota > Viridiplantae > Streptophyta > Magnoliopsida > Lamiales > Gesneriaceae > Henckelia > Henckelia pumila. Next base: position 205,337,816 of record NC_133123.1, read on the forward strand.
AAGCAAACCTCCAGGTCTTCGGTGCTCTGCCTTGACCTGCTGAGAAACCAAGCATCTCGAAACATATTGATACACGATGCATTTCATCCCTTTCCACCAAAACCAAGTACGCATATCCTTGTACATCTTGTTGCTCCCTGGATGGATACTCAACTTAGTGCGATGCGCCTGAGACAAAATCTCCCCCACCCCCCTGCAGATCCTCATCCTCAGGAATCACAAGCCGACCCGACAAACACAAAAAACCGTCTGACTGATAATGAAATCCAGACATACTACCCTCGTTGGCTAAACGAGCCAAAAGCTGGGTCTTCGGATCAGACATCTGAGCATCCCGAATCTGCGAATACAAAGCTGGCTCGGATAGTATCGCGAACATCTGTATACCCTGCATACCCTTCTTGTGCTTGAAGGTATACCTGAAAGAACAACAATCCTCGATCTCACGAGACATCGAACAAGTCTGAAGTGCAGACAATCGCACCTTGCAACTCAAGGCGTCAACAGTGAGATTAGCAGCACCCGAATGATACTTAATCTCGCAATCATAATCCTTCAGCAAGTCCATCCAACGTCTCTGTCTCATGTTCAATTCTGTCTAGGTGAACAAATACTTGAGACTCTTGTGGTCTGTGAAGATCTCAAATCTCTTGCCATAGAGATAATGACGCCAGATCTTCAAAGCAAACACAATAGCTGCCAACTCCAAATCATGCACTGGATACCTGTCCTCGTGAACATTCAACTGTCTAGTAGCGTAAGCGATCACATGCCCATGCTGAGTCAGAACACAACCTTGCCCCTGAATAGAAGCATCTATGTAGACCACATACCCTCCCGATCCTAACGGTAATGCCAACACAGGCGCAGAAGTCAACCATCGTCGAAGCTCACAAAAGATCTCCTCGCACTCTGAGGACCACTCAAAATCAACACCCTTGAGAGAGAGCTGAGTCATAGGTCGAGCTAGCTGAGAGAAATTCACAATGAAGCAACGATAATATCCTGCTAGACCCAGAAAACTACTGATCTCAGCAACCGTCGTCGGACGCGACCAGTTCAACACAGCCTCAACCTTACTCGGATCAACAGAAATCCAATACCTAGATATGATATGGCCAAGAAAGACCACTCGATCCATCCAGAACTTTCACTTACTCAATTTGGCGTACAACTACTCATCCCAAAGAGTCTGCAGCACCAACCGCAGGTGAGAAACATGCTCATCCACATCACGCGAATACACTAAAATGTCATCAATGAAAACCACGACAAACTTATCCAAATACTCCCTGAAGACACAGTTTATCAGATCCATGAATATATCCGGCACATTAGTCAACCCAAACGGCATCACTAGAAACTCGTAATGCCCATAACGAGTACGGAATGCAGTCTTGGCTATATCTTGATCTCTGACCCTCATCTGGTGATATCCAGATCTCAAGTCAATTTTGGAGTAAACCAAAGTATCCTGCAACTGATCAAACATATCATCAATACGAGACAAATGATACTTGTTCTTCACAGTAACTTGATTCAGCTGCCGATAGTCAATGCACAACCGCATAGACCCATCCTTCTTTTTCACAAAGAGAACAGGAGCTCCCCAAGGAGATACACTAGGACAACTGTACCCCTTATCCAAAAGATCATGTAACTGATTCTTTAATTCACGCATCTCTGATGGAGCCAGACGATACAGTGCTCGAGAAATAGGCGAAGTACCCCCAGCATCAAATCTATGTCAAACTCAACTTTCCTAGCAGGCGGAAAACCCGGAATCTCATCTAGAATTACATCTGGGAATTCATTCACAACTGGTATACTTTCTATACCAACACTCTCAGCGGACAAATCAACTGCATAAATGAGATAGCCTTCCCCGCTAGACTCTAGAGCTCGACAAGCTCTCAATGCGGATACCAATGGCATCGGAGGTCGCGCTCCCTCACCATAGAAAAATCATCTATCACTCTCAATCAGATTAAAGCGTACCAACCTCTGATAGCAGTCCACTGAAGCTCGGTAGGTAGTAAATACACCGATCCCCAGAATATAATCAAAATCCTCCATCGCAAGAACCATGAGATTCGATATCAGAATGTTCCCTTCAAACTCTAAAGGGCAACCCATCACTAGACATTTAGCCAATGCAGATTGGCCCGTCTGAGTAAAAACAGAAATCACTACGTCTAGTGCATTGCATGAAAACTTATGCTTCTTAACAAAACGTGCATAAATGAAGGAATGAGATGCACCAGTGTCAATGAGTACAAAATTAGGAATGCCATATAACATAAATGTACCTACGATGACCCTCTCATTCTCCTCCACTGCCTGATCATGCCTCAAGGCAAACACCTGACTAGATGTCCGCGGCTGCAGATGAGAACTCCCAGCAGACTGTCCCTGCAATCTCTGCTGAACGTTAGTATGAGAACCCAATCCTGAACAAGAACCAGAACCACCTCCTCCAGCTAGTGAACAATCCCTCCGGAGATGACCAACCTCTCCACATCGAAAGCAAGCTCCAGAAACTTTACGATATCTGTCCGTCGGATTATTCTTCCCGCAATGGTCGCACTTTTCTTTCTTCCCAAAACGGGTGACACCACCGAAACCATAGGAAGAAGAAGTAGATCCAGACTTCTTAAAAGACTGAGCACGGGGACCCAAGGAACTCGCAGGCCTAGACTGAGAGAAGACCTGTTACGCCGAATGCTATCCTGTGCCTGGTGACATCGGCTCACCAACCCCTCATAAGTCATATCATCACCAACTGCTACCCGATCATGAATCTCTGGGTTAAGGCCTTGAAGAAACAAATTATACTTCATCTCTGAGCTGTCAACAATCTCGGGGCAATAAGACAACAAGTCAAAGAACTTCTGCTGGTACTCATCAATCGGCATAGCTCCCTGACGTAGACTCAACAACTCACTCGCCTTCGTTTGACGAAGTGCAGGAGGAAAATATAGCTTCTGAAAAGCTGTGCGGAACTTGGCCTAAATAGAAACTCCTCTCGCTGCAATGAATGGTGCAGAAGTGGACCTCCACCACTTACGGGCTCGTCCCTCCAAGAGATAACCAAGTGTCTCCATCTTCTGCTCTTCGGTACAGCGGTATGTCTGAAAACAACTCTCTATGCGCTCTAGCCAGTTCTCAGCATCCTCAGGAGTCTCACCTCCAACCAAGGGCTTAGGACCCATCTGCATGAATTGATGCATACTTAAACGACGGTGATCATCACGATGACGATGATGGCGCTCCCGACGACGATCACGATCATCATCTCCCCAGCGTCCACCTCCACTACCATGACTACTCTGTTCATCGTAATTCGCCATCTACAAAATTTACCTCACGGTTATCTTATGCAGAATATAAATCCCAAGATTACCATGCATGCTCTGATACCATAAATGTAGTGACCCTTATCGAGATCACTTACTAATCAGAAACTTAAGCATGCAATTAACTTAATTAAAACAGTAAACCAAAATAAACTACGGAAGCAATAAAACGTTTATACAATCCCAAGAAAAGGAATCTGTAAATACCCAAATAGTTATATAACCAAATCGAATAGTGTATTATCCCAAATACATCGAAATAAACCCTAGGCGATACCCCAACTAGCCAACCACTGCCTAGTCCTTCCTGGATCCACCTGCCTCATCCAAACGCAAACCTGCCCCATGGAATAGGGTGTCCAGATACCCAAAGTATGAGACGTGAGCATAAAATGCTCAGCACGAGAGTATGAGCATACATAATTATATATATGCATGAATGCAAGTGTACCGCCTACTGAGACTAGAGGCCAAAGATCAGATAAAAAAGACAGACCGGTCCCTGGTATGTAGCATGCTATGCCGTTGCTTCAGGAGGTGGCTCCCATACCGAATACCAGTGGACACTCCGGACCCAAATCGATGGAAGTTCATCCACTAACAAGATAGGGTAAAACCCTATAATATCCCAAGATATAGCTCAAAATGTAATATGCATGCATCATACAGTCATGTCATAAAATATGCACATAAAATCATGCAAACACATAATACATGCATACTCAATCGGGATATCTCGTACAGTACTTTCATACCTCAACTACTAGGCAATCTCTACCAGCTCTAAGTCCACGCCTATAGTCTTCACTACACTGCATAATGATACTACTATCATTATATTACTTCAAAAGCCTTAACTAAGCTATTGCACACTCCTAAATATTTTTAGGAAGCAAAAGCTATACCTGCATCCGTCGTCAGCCCGTTGTTGTCGCTTGCCTCAAAACTAGGCCACAGATCTGCTACAATGCTTGGACCTCTATGCCACTTTCGGATTCCCAATGGGACGCCTAGAATCCCCTAGATCTGAGTTAGAAGGCTAAGGAATCGAGAGAGAAGAGATGAAGTCACGAATTGTAAATGAGCCTTGGCACCCCTATTTATAGACGGAGTTCGGACAGTTTGAACCGGCTTTGGAGCATCCGAACATGATCGGACCGTCCGAACTGGACTTTGGGTCATCCAAAGTCCCATCCGCACGCCAGCCATGATGTCACTTTGCTGACATAATCAATGACGTAATACTTGATCCCGATCGGACCGTCCGAACCTGCCGACGGAGCGTGCGAACACGTTTGGAGCCTCTGATTCTGGCTTCGGATCGTCCGATCTCGTTCGGAGCCTCTGATCCTTCCCTTCGGGGCGTCCGAACTTAGGATTCTTAATTGCGATTATTTCCTTAATTACTTTACTTGGTTACGGGATACTGCAGTAATATTGAAAATTAATTAGTACTTTTAATTAGAATAGTCTAAACTTTATTTAAAAAATTAAATAAATATTTTTGGTTTTCAACTTAAATAAATTCATAAAATTTTAGCAAATCGCACACACAACTTCAGAAAATATCAATGAGATAAAATGGTCTAGACGTTCAGATTTCACCTGGTTTCAACAACAACTACTCTTAATTAAATTATTTTCATGAATTCTATTCAATTAATAGCCAAGAACACTTAATTATATTATTTTCCTCTCTCGAACAAAAAAAAAATGTGCATCAACTAAGAATCAATTCCAATATCCCTATTTAAATTTTATTCTTAGTAATAAGTGTAAAACGATGTTCTTCCTAAAAGCTCCGTTAACGTTATATACTCTTTCGAGCTATATAAACAATTAACAGTGTATTTTCTATTGGTCCTGTTAAAAATCCCCTCTCCCGAGCAATGATTTCGAATAAATATAACAATTTAATTAGTGATCAAGTAGTTGAAAAGACAATCAGAGCTAGAAAAAATAATTAATCTAGGAGAATTCAATCAAATAAATATCAAAAGTCGTAAAAGTTGTCTACACCAGGTGTCATCGTCCCTCTAGACTAATAAAAATTAGTTCATGACCAAATTCTGATAAACAAAATTCATGTGTTCAATGTTAAACATCAAATCAATAATAAAAAGCTCAAAAGAAAGATAACAAATCCAAATATTCGATGCCGTGTCCGATCGATCGATCTTCATATTTGTTATTGAAGCTCTTCACGTTCTTTTCCCAGAATTTTCCTCTCCAAATTCAGGATCAAGCTCTCTCTCAATTTCTCTTGTGTTGTGTGGCAGTTGCTTCCTCAATTATGTGCATCCAAGTCCCTTTTATATGTGTTTCCAATCCAATAAATAAAAGCCCACGAAAGTCCAAAGATTTCCTTCCCGAAAAATCAAAATATCTGACTTTCACGATGGTGCGGGTGCGCGGTAGAAGGGCGTGGGGCGCATTAGCTTCGAATTTGCACTTTTTTCACGTCAAGGACAACGCGGGCGCGCATGCCTCTCGCATGTACTATTCTGCAGCGCGCGACAATTTTCAAAAAAATCATATCTCACAATCTAACCATCGGATCGAGCTAAAATTTTGACAGCAACTTCAAAATTCTTAAACTTTATTATGAACGGTGGAGATTGGATTTTGATGTATAAAAAATTCCCAGTAATTTTCTGAAGTTTCTGCCCCGTATTTCATCTTTCCGCTTCTTCTTGGTACTTTGTCTCCAATCCTTGCATCTCATAAAAACAACAACAAATATACATAAAATCTACTTGATACATCACAAAAGTCAAGTAAAATCATATATAAATTAAGTGCATAAATTGCACTTATCAAATCCCCCCAAACTTAGACTTTTGCTAGTCCCGAGCAGAACAATAATGAGTAATGTAATCGGCCTCCGAATTTGATATTTCAAGATTCAATCCACATGTAAGCTAATTTTTCTCAAGAGTTCTCGTGTGTGTGTGTGTGTGATTTGTCAATCTTGTCTATCCTCCTTGCTTTCGATACAATAGTGCAACAATTTGATTTCATAGATTCATCAATTCCACTCTCTAGTTTCAAAACACTCTCTAACAAGTTCAATTTTTACTCACTAAGATCAAAAGGACTTTTCAAGATATATCAAAGCTTTTTCATAACATCGCTGGATTTTGCACCCAGTTTTATTTTAACCCCATTAATTACCCGCAAACTTAGCTATAACTAAAGATAGGATTTAGATTTCAATCCCCTCGTCTATAGCCCTTATGGAGCATCAACCTCACTTTGTCCGCAAACTTAGAGATTGGTGATAGGATTTTAATCTTTTTCCAGGCCCGAATGGAATTGTAAAAAAAATGTTTTTTCTTCTCTGCTGTTTTTGAAACTTTTTAGCTACTCATTAAAATTGCCTAAATCATTTCTAAGCTCATATTATTCTACCTCGATTTCAAGTATAAGTCACCAAAGTTAAGAATCAAATCATCCAATCCACTAACAAAATCACAAAGCTTTTCTAATCACTAGAGTGTCAACAATCAAGACATTCGTGCATATGGATGAGAACTCAAGATTAAATATAGCTAGCATTGACCTTTTAGTGCAAAAAAATATTTTCATCATAGGCCACCACAATTACAACATCATGTCTTTAACTAAAACTAACTCATAAAAAATTTTCAAAATTTTCAAAATTTTTAAACACCCCCACAAACTTAAAATGTGCATTGTTCTCAATATACAAAAGTAAAATAAAATCAAGGACACGTACCTTGGGCACCGAGCATCGTCGGCACCATCTTACTCATTCAATAATTTTCTTAGGGGTAACTCTTAAACTCTTCATCGCTTCACATTTTCACCTACACAACTCAAAATAATTATCAATGTCTAGTTTCATCATGCACAAAATAAAATAAAATAAAATAAACTAAAAGAGAATAAAAATAAAGCAAATAAAAAAAAACTGGCTTGGGTTGCCTCCCAAAAAGCGCTTAGTTTATAGTCCATAGCCCGACTGTCACAAATTCTAGCCCGGCTCCACTTTGTTGGAGGTCTTTCCCTTATTTTTCATCCTCCAGACATACTCTTCTTCTTTGGTACCGGTAAATCAGTCCCCTTTTGCAATTTTACAGCACTAAAAATTTCTGCACGACAGCTTCCCATCCTTTCTTCTGGTTCGATCATGAACACCTTCTCCATGGATGGAGTTCCAGCCTCCTTGAACATATTAAAAATCACCTTCTCGCCGTCTACACCCATCATCAACTCACATTTCTTTATATCTATCTTGGCATTAGCAGTAGCAAATAAAATTCTCCCCAATATCAAAGACATATTTTTATTCTCCTCCATATCTAGCACAACAAAATCCGCAGGAAATATAAATTTATTTATTTTTACCAGAACATCCTCGATGATTCCACTCAGATATGTGAGATATCTATCGGCTAGCTGGAATGCGATTGTCGTAGGCTTCACCTCGCCAAGTCCTAAGCTCCTGAAAATAGACAAAAACATCAAATTAATGCTAGCTCCTAAATCACAAAGTGCTTTATTAAAATTAGAAGAACAAATAGTGCAAGGAATCATAAAACTCCCTGGATCCTTTAATTTTTGTGGTAGATTCTTTTGCAATATCGCACTGCACTCTTCAGTCAAGTTCACTGTCTCGAACTCTTCCAATTTCCGCTTCCTAGACATTATCTCTTTCAAGAATTTGGCATAGTTCGTTATTTGCAGTAAAGCATCGGCGAACGGAATGTTAATGTGAAGTTTCTTGAAAATCTCCAAAAATTTTGTAAACTGCTCATCCAATGCCCGTTTCTTGAACCTCTGTGGGTATGGAAGCCTTGGCTTATACATCCTCAATTTCTGTCTCAATTTCAGAACTTTCGACCTTATTTTCCTCTACTGAATTTTCGGTCTTCTCAGATTTTTCACTCTCAGCCCCTAATCGTTTTCCACTTCGCATCTCGATGACCCTGCAATGTTCTATGAGATTCACCTCAGTAATGCTGGAAAACTGGCCTCTGTTGTTATCTTTCAATGCATTCGCCAGCTGCCCAATTTGTTTCTCCATAGATTTCATTATGGCGCCCATGTTGACCACATGGATCTCCAAACTATCAAGAAGATTTTCAGTTCTCGCCTCTTACCAGATTCAGCAACAAAAGTGCTCATCACATCTTCCAATGACGGCTTCCCTTTACCCTTGTTTGTATTGAATCCCGAAGGAGGATTCAACACATTTTGATTGTTGGCATATGAAAAGTTTTCATGATTACGTAAGCCAGGGTGGTAAGTATTGGGAACAAGATTACCTCGATAGCCTCCATAACCATTAAGATTGATGTAGTTAACTTATTTCGGAGGATGTGACTCTTCAATGGCAACTGATACACCTGATGAATCCGATATGCTCACTTTGTTCAATGCAGCCACTTGTGTGGTCAAGGCAGACAGTTGGGCAGAGATAAAAGTAAGAGGATCAACTGCATAAACTCATACAGATTTCTGGACTCCCATTCTCTCAGACGTCCATTGAAAACTATTAATAGTCATCTATTCTAGCATATCATGGTCCTGAATAGGGTCTTTAGAAAAAATTGTACCTCCAGCAGCAGAGTCCACCGACATCCGTGTAGGCATATTTAACCCATTATAAAACAAATCAATCTGCTCCCAATTTGCAAAAATTATGGTTAGGACAATGCCTCAATAAATCTTTATACCTTTCCCATGCTTCATATATATCTTCTCCACATCAAGCTGCCTGAAAGTGTTGATCTCAATCTTCAGTTGGGTGGACTTGACAGGTGGAAAATACTATGCTAAAAATTTGACCGCTATGTCCTCCCAAGTGGTTATACTTCCTAATGACAACGACTGCAACCAACTCCTAGCCTGGTCCCTGAGAGAAAATGAAAACAAACATAAGAGAATAATGCCTTCAGGAACACCGTTCATCTTTACCATGTCAGTAGTTTCTAAGAAAGTTCTAAGATGCAACTGAGGATCAGAATTTGCGCTCTCATTAAATTGGTTATGTTGAACCATATTGATCAATGCCGGCTTCAGCTCGAAATTATTGGCATTTATGGTTCCTCAAGCAATTCCAGAGTAGTGAGCCTGGACAGTAGGCCCGAAGTGATCTCTGATAGGCACCAAGGGAGCTTGTTATGCATTCTCTTAAGCCATTCTATTTAGTTCTTCTTATCTTCTCAACCTTCTCAAAACTCTTGCAGTGCGTTCGATCTCCGGATCAAACAGTAAAGAATTAGCGCTTTGAGATCTTCGCATACACTTCATGCAAGAAGAATTAAAATTCAATTATTAACTAAAAATAAAATAAAATAAAAACTTTAAATTAAAATCTAGACTAATTGGTAACAAGACTAAAATCAAATCAACAATTTACTCTTCGGCAGCGACGCCAAAAACTTGTTGCGTAATTTTGTGCCCGCATACCACTGTTGAAGAACGCGGCGATCAGATCAATCAGGATTGATACCCGGTGCAGCGGAATTTTAAAATTTTTATATGGAACGATTCCATAATGGGTATCAACCTTACGATTAAATTGTGTGTGTAAAAATTAAATAACGATTATAAAATTTTTACCTCCAATCTCGAAGCGAGATTATGGACACCAACAGATTGCTCTGCTCTTGTTGTATATCCCTGGAACTGATGCTTTGATGATTCTTTGTATAAACAATCTTTTGTTTAATATAATTTACACTTTTATTAATGGCAATGACTTTATCTTTCTTCATATTGTTATATTGTGATATACTATTATTGTTTTGATAAAGACCTTGAATATACTATAGTGTATGTAAGATGTGGTAGAACATGGGGATTTCTATCATGAAACACATCTTATAGTCACTGTATATTCTAAACTGTTCCTAGTCGATTGAGCCGTCCGATAATAAGGATAAGGATCGCTCGAGTTTGAGACTAGCATTTGCGATGCAGAGTACCACGTTTCATTGGTAAGGAACATAGAGATGTTCGAAACATGCAAATGGATATTCATATGATGAATGATCGAACTACCCTATCCGGACTTTCCAAGTGGTTATCACTTATCGAGTGGATAAAGTCCGCGGTTTTGGTTGTACACCATTAGTCCTTACTACTTGAAACATCATTGAGACTCTATATGCTAGTACTGTGCTTTGACTCATTTACCGACTCTATTGGGGTCATCAGGTGTCGGGATTGGGTACAGTTACAACACATATAGGAGTCGATGCTTTGTTGTCAAGGATTCACCACATACTTGCGAGTGTGGATATCCTATGCGATCTGAGGAGATATTAGTGTGACGAATCTCTGGCCAGAGTACATGATGTGATTTAAGAAATGGTTTCTTAGTAGCACATGCGATGTCACTATTTGATCTTCAAGATGTATTGCATAGTTATCGAATCTCGAACGACTCTCGATATACCAATGGTTGTTGATTCGATCGGGATATATGGATGAAGGGACCGTACTGTACGCTAACCAAAATCTATTGGTTCTTGTAGGCACTATCAGTGATACCTAGGGAATCATGGGGCGATGTTGCTAGGCGCTCTTACCATGATTCGATGGGCAAGTCGGAAATTGTTGTTCCAAGTCACAAGGAGTTGTGAGCCCACGGCTAGCTGTATCCCTGAACCATTGAGGGTCACACAGTGTAATGGATTTTTAATCCCCGTTGAGATAGTTAAATTTAAAGAGTTAAATTTAATGAACAAAGAAGTTGGACTTCTTAATTATGAGTAGAGGAGTAAGATTTCCTAAAATGACATAGGGATGAACATTTTTGGAAATCACTGAATTCGGATTCAGAAAAATTTATCTTGACTTTAAAAGGTGCAGAAATGGTTTCTGTGCACATTGGTGAAATCGGTTTATCAATCGGAGTCACGATGAATTTTATATTAATTTCTGAACATGCGGGCTTTGCTTGTCGGGCTTGAACTTATGACTAATGGGCCTTAAGCTGTTAGCGGCCTACATTATAAATAAGTTATTGCAGTACAAAAATGATACACAACAGGTCACAATTTTTCGAAAAAACCCTATTTTTCTCTCAGTAGTGGCCGCCCCCTTCTCCCCTCTGCTCGGAAAATCCAGCTGTGAATTTTGAATTACAGTCTGGTTTAACGGATCAAATTCATTAATCTCTTCGTAAAAACTTCTGATAGATTTTCTAGTGCAATCTATTAGAGGGATTAAATATCCGTTCGTGGACCTGATTGAAGAACAGTTCGTCCATCAGTTCCAGGGATATACAACAAGAGCAGAGCAATCTGTTGGTGTCCAAAATCTCGATTCGAGATTAAAGGTAAAAATTTATAATCGTTATTTAATTTTTACACACACAATTTAATCGTAAGGTTTTGATACCCACTATGGAATCGTTCCATATAAAATTTTAAACTTCCGCTGCACCGGGTATCAATCCTGATTGATCTGATCGCCGCGTTCTCCAACAAACTGCACGGTGTCAAGTTTTAATATATGATGAGTAGAGTATCGATCCCACGAGGAGTAATATTGAAAATTAATTAGCACTTGTAATTAGAATAATCTAAATTTTATCTAGAAAATTAAATAAATATTTTTTGTTTTCAACTTAAATAAATTCAGAAAATTTTAGCAAATCGCACACACAAATTCAGAAAATATCAATGAGATAAAATGGTCTCGACGTTCAGATTTCACCTGGTTTCAACAACAACTACTCCTAATTAAATTATTTTCATGAATTCTATTTAATTAATAACCAAAAACATTTAATTATATTATTTCCCTCTCTCGAACAACAAATAATGTGTATCAACTAAGAATCAATTCCAATATCCCTATTAAAATTCTAGACTTAGTGATAAGTGTAAAACGATGTTCTTCCTTAAAGCTCCGTTAACGTTATATACTATTCCAAGCTATATAAACAATTAACAATGTATATTTTATTGGTCCTATTCAAAATCTCCTCTCTCGAGCATGATTTCGAATAAATATAACAATTCAATTGTTGAAAAGACAATCAAAGCTAGAAAAAACAATTAATCTAGAAGAATTCAATCAAATAAAAATCAAAAGTCATAAAAGTTGTCTACACCAGGTTTCATCGTCCCTCTAGACTAATAAAAATTAGTTCATGACCAAATTCTGATAAAAAAATTCATGTTTTCAATGCTAAACATCAAATTGATAATGCTTAGTCGTGTCACGCCCAAATTACCCTACTCAATTCAAATAAATAAAATATGCAGTAGTGATAGTAGGGATGGTTTCCATGAGAAAAGTGAAATTTATAGTGTTCTAAAAATTACTAAAATAAAATAAAAGGGGTTTTTTGAATTTTGAATTAACTACTAAAAAGTAACAGTGCTTAAATTTAAATTTTATCACTAACATGCAAGATTGAAAATTATACTGAAGAAATCAATTTAAACAAGCCTTGGTATCGGTCGACTACACCATTAAAATTATTCATTCGATCATCGATCATCTAAAAATAATTAATTCCTTTTGAATATTCATTACTGCTGGAAATTAAATTTTTGTTTCACTTTAATCTTAGTTAACTAGACACAAGAGTTCTAAATTAACCCTTGCCTATGAATCAACCCAATACAAGCGATTAGATTTAAACTCAAGGTAACATGCAAACTAATAAAACTGACGAATCTAGACAACACATACACAAACGGATGTATTTCATCTAGTCAATTGTTGTTCCTACAATTTAATAAACTCATAAGAGGATGATTATTAATTGTAGTTGCTTCACAAATCAGATGATTCAAACAATTACGGATTTGAATTCTATTTTAGCAGTAGATTGTATAGCAAAATCCTAGGGTGATCAATCCGAAAATCTCACATACAATCATGAAATAAATCAGAACAACCTTTGATACTCAAAAATAATTAAACATTGAAAATTCAAATCTCACAAAAAAATAAAATCAAGGGCTTGTCTTCTTCAACCAAGTTCTAGAAACTAGCCACAACGATTCATGAAAAACTAAAGAAAAATCAAAAGAAGAGAAGAAATCTAAGAAAAGTTGGAATAACACCTAGCCGCCAAGGAATACTTGGTGTTCTATGCCCAAAAGTCTGATGATCAACTCAGAAAAACGGAATAATAACCTAATAAAAGACTAGAGTCCTTAATAAGAGAGTTTCCAAAATTACAAATTCCTTCCCGAACAGCCTGACTAGCGGCCAAAGTTCTATCCTTAATTCTTCTTGCTTCAACTCCCTCGCTCGATCGGTAAATTTTGACGGATCGAGCAAGGAAAACTCTGTCCAAAAGTTCTTCAAAATGTCATGTCCTATAAAGTAAATCGGGAAACATGTAATGAAGACACGATAAATGAAATACAAACAAAATGCCTAATTAACACATCTAAATGCACGCAAAAACAAGATAAAATGATAGTAAAATATGCAACACAAACACGACTATCACAAATCAATAATAAAAATCTCAAAAGATAGATAACAAATCCGAATATTGGACACCATGTCCGGTCGATCGATCTTCATATTTGTTCTTGAAGCTCTTCACGTTCCTTTCCCATAATTTTCCTCTCCAAATTCACGATCAATCTCTCTCTCAATTTGTCTTGTGTTATGCCGTGGCTGCTTCCTCAATTATGTACATCCAAGTCCCTTTTATATGTGTTTCCAATCCAATAAATAAATGCCCACGAAAGTCCTAAGGTTTCCTTCCCAAAAAATCAAAATATCTGACTTTCGCGGTGGCGCGGGCGAGCAGTAAAAGGGCGCGGGCGCACATGAGCTTCGAATTTGCACTTTTTTTCTCGTTCAGAATAGCGCGAGCGCATATTTTGAGAGGCGCGGGCGCATGCCTCTCGCATGTACTATTCTGTAGCGCGCGACAATTTTCAAAAAAATCATATCTCACAATTTAACCGTCCGATCGAGCTAAAATTTTGACAGTAGCTTCAAACATCTTAAATTTTATTATGAACGGTGGAGATTGGATTTTGATATCTCAAAAATTCCCAGTACTTTTCTGAAGTTTCTGCTCCGTATTTCATCTTCCCCTTCTTCTTGGTACTTTTCCTCCAATCCTTGCATTTCACAAAAATAACAACAAATATGCATAAAATCCACTCGAAACATCACAAAATTCAAGTAAAATCATATATAAATTAAGTGCATAAATTGCACTTATCAATATACTGATATTTATGTAATGGACGTTAGTCGCTCACGTCATTGATGTTATCTTGGACACACGTCTCAGGTTGGACGGAGCAAGCGGATCAAGGCAGGGTTAGATGTAGGTCCATGAGCTGCTGAGAGCATATGTACTTGCAGTCAGCTGTATGTTGTATATACTTATGGAAAAATACATTTGGGTTTTATGACTGGTTGTATTCCGCTGATTTATTTTGTAGTAGGTTTTTAAGTTTCCGCGATAAACTCTGTTGTTATAATAAGAGTTTTTATATTAAGCTAATTGCATGCTTAATACTACTATTTAGTAGGTGATCTAGTCTGAGTCACCACATTTATGATATCAGAGCATGCATAATATTTTGAGACTTAGCATGATAGTTGGGATTAATGCACGTTAATCTTTCAGAATAATGGCTGGACAAGGATAAGAACCACATGGTGTTATATGCCCAATGGAAGCAGAGGGTACACATGGACATCTTTATAGAAACGATCACCATCATGAGGGTTGAAGTCGTTTCTTCATGCATAAGTTCTTGTAGATTGGAAATCTGCCCAGTTGCTTCTGGAGAAAGGCCAGACATTATGGGAGGATTTTTGTCTGACTTTTATGAAATTATGTTTTCCTCCAGCTCTCCGATAGACTAAATCATAGAGCTACTAAAGTTGAGACAAGTATCCGTGAACATTGATGAATATCAGCAGATGTTCATCGAATTTTTGCCATTCTGTCCCCACATCAATGTAAGTTCCGATGCCAAATATGACCATTTATTGAAGGGCCTCAACCAGAATATCTTTGATCGGATCACTGTCTATGATGATCCAAAATATTACGATACTCTGGTGAAAATCACTGCCGTCAGGCAGAGATAAGCGTGAATCGTGCCAATGCACTTCTATGTACTCAGCCAGTGGATCACTTGGACCACATGCTCAATCTTTCAAGATGCAGGGTTCTACCTCTGCTTTTAATTTTTCTGCTTCTCATTCTGATTTGGTAAGAAGAATAAGGAGGGGCATTGTGATCACTGTGGGAGAGAACACCCAACTTAGGAATTTTGTAGGGCATCTGGTGCATGTTTTATCTGCGATGAGAAAGGGAATCTGTGAAGGGACTGTCTTACTCGGATAGGAGGCACTAGTTCTGGAGCTACTATTGGATCCTAGGCTTCTGTCCAACCATGCCAGCCACCAGCACAGCAGGGTATTTCTAATCCGCGACCTCGAGCTCAGGGAAAAGTGTACGCTCTCAACCAGGACCAGGCAAATGCGGAGAGTGACCGCATGATATCATGTATTTTCTTGTTATGTGGCATACATGCTCTTGTTTTAATAGATACCGGTGCATTATATTCATTCATCTTGAGTCATTTTGTCAAGAGATATCCGTTGTCTTATGTACCCTAGACATTTACTTAGATGTTTCTACTCCCATGGGTAAGGAGATAATCACTAGACATCTAGTGATGGGTTGTATTCTAGAATTTGAGGGACATTTCTTGACTGCTAACATGATGATATTAGCAATTTCCGACTTTGAATGTATATTGGGAGTAGATATGCTGACATTGTATCATGCTATTATGGATTGTCACCAACAATTGGTACAGTTACAGTCAGATGAGGGTGACACTTGGTTCTTTTATGGTGAAGAAGCGTGATCTTCGATGCATCTTGTGTTGGCTCTGAAGGCCTGTCGTGTCTTAGGGTCTGACAGGGAAAGCTACCTCATCTACGCTATAGATACCACCACCACCAGCCATGGTATTGAGCATATACCAGTAGTTAGCGAGTTTCTCAATGTTTTTCCTCACGAGATTCCTGGCATTTCTCCAATTCATGAGGTGGAATTTGGCATTGATTTATTGCCAGGAATTGAACCAATATCTATCGCACCGTATCGTCTGGCTTCGTCAGATATGCGGAAGTTCAAACAGTAGTTGCAAGATCAACTAGAGAAGATATATATTCGTCCGAGTGTATCCCCATAGAGAGCACCAATTCTATTTATCAAAAAGAAAGATGGCTCGATGCGGTTGTGTATTGATTAAAGACGAATGAAAGTGTATTGCCCAAAAATTCGCTTACATAAACCCGCATGTATAATTACGGGATTTAATGATTTAAAAATAAGTTAAAAAATGGTTAAATGATTTTATGTATTATTATGCGTATTATGCGATTTATTTGCATGTTTTAAATGTTATTATAACATTTAACCTGTTATTATGAAATTATGAATTTATTTGAGAAATGTATTTTTCGATCACGTAGACGGGACCGTGGACGAACGAGATAGAGATTTTTCATCCAAAATATTTTATTGAGATTTCATGGGCCATAAATTATTATTTTAAGATCTTATTTTCAAAAAATAGAATTTCTAATATATATATATATATATATATATATATATATATATATATATATGTGTATAGAAGCTCGTTTTTCACTAGAATAAGCTATTTTAAGGATTTTTAATAGGCCTTAAAAAGCCCTTAAACTTATATTTCAAGATTTATACATTAATTATCAGATTTTAGTGGGTTTTATTGGGTTGAATATTTTAATTAATTAGGAGAACCCAACCCATTAACCCACAAACAAATATCAAAGTTTTAGCCTCATTTTTACCCTACTTAACGTTGAACATCAGACCCCTAACCACTACAGCCGACACACACACACACACACCAAGAACACACACTCACGTTGGTTGAAGAAAAGTTGAATGTTCCAAGCTCCGTTCGTCCCAGACAACAGATTACGCGACGTTTCTTGTGTTTTCGAGCGTATACACGCAAAGACACGTTTGATTCCTTTATTTTCCCACCCATTATATCATATACTCACTGTTTTTACATGATTTAATCATGTGTTTACAACATTCATCACTGAGGTTTATGATTCTCACATTATCATGCATGAGTTCTTGAGTAGTCCATGTTTTTTATGATTTCTATCATAATTTCTCACGTTTCTCTGCTAAAGCACGTTCTGGACTGCTAGCCCATGTATTGGGGGTTGAGTTAGAGACCCTAGGGTAGATTTATGTGGTGGCTTGAACCTAATCTGGGCTGGAAACGAGGAAAATCTCAGAAAGTGGACAGTAGGGTTTGATTTGAGCAGTTTTGGGAGAATGGTTCGTGTGCACTGTAGGATGCGAGTTAGAGGTTGATTCAAGTTGGATTAGAACCTCAAGACCTTGGGGAAGGATGTTCCGGTGGTGCTTTGGCCGGAGCTAGGCAGTCGAAGCCGCTGAAGTCTGCTGTTGCGCACAGTAACGCAGGTTTGCTAAGGTTCTTGGAAGATTGGTTCGTGTAGACCATGTAGACCTAGGTTGGGGCTGGGGTTGGTTTTTTTTGGAACCACATGGATGTGGGCTAGGTCCGAGAGGTGGTGCTCCGATCGGTGGTGGCCGGAGTCAGCAGCTGCAACTGCTCTTCGGGGGCTGTTCGTGGCTGAGGTGTGCAGGCAGTGGCGGAGCCACATATATTGCCACCCGCACTTTAGTCCAGGTGGAACAATTTTTTTGAAATTTTAAATGTATTAATTTTCAATAATTTTGGATTAATTTGATATTAGCCCGAGTAGCTCGATTAAAAAAATTGAAGTATTGGAGGGCTTAAAATTTTGGCCCGGGTAGATTGATATTTCTGGCTTCGCCATTGTGTGGAGGAGTTAGGGAACTGTTTTGGGCTGGTTTTCGGGCCGGGCTCGGGCTTATGGGTTCGGGTCAGGTCTAAAAAGTTGATGGGTCAAGTTAATTGGGTCCGGGTCCGGGTCCAGGTTATATTAGTTGGGCTCGAGAATTTTAATTTATTTTGGATTATGTTGTGAAAAATACTCGCAAGCGTACGAGTGTAAAGTTTTAATATAGTGATAGAGAGAGTGTCGATCCCATAAGGAGTAAATTGAAAATATTCAATACTTGAAATTAAAATAGTCTTAATTTTATTTAGAAAATTAAACTTTAGAGATTTGCTGAAAAATTAAATAAATAAAGAAATTTGTAAAACACGCTCACACACAATTCTTAAGGGATTATCAATCAAAGAGAAATAGTCTAGAGGTTTTGATTTCACCTGGTCTCGACAATATTCATTCCTAATTAATCTATTTTCATGAGTTCATTTCAATTAATAACCAAGAACACATAGATTATACTATTTCCCTCTCCCGAGTGTCAAACAGAGTGTATCAACCACAGATCAATTCTAATATCCCTATTAAGAATCTACTTGTAGCGATATGTGTAAAACAATGTTCTTTCTAGGCTCTATTAAAATTATAAGCTCTTCCGAGATATATAAACAATTAATAGTGTCAATTCTCTCGATCCTATTCTAAATCCCCTCTCCCGAGTGCCGGATTCTAAATAAATATGACAAATCAATTTATGGCCAGTAAATTGAAAAGACTAACAAAACTAGAATCACAATTAATTTAGAGAAAATCAGTTCAATAAAATTAACAATTCATAAACATGTCTTGAACAGGCTACGTCAACCTCTAGACATAAAAAGTTTAGTTCATAGCAAAATTCAAAATAACTCAAATCATGTTCCATATTTCAAACATAATTCAATAACTAAGAGAAAACAATAAAGAAGAGATAACAAAGCCGTAGTATTTCTTTCGTGTCCGGTTGAAATTCTCCGTCTTAGTTCCAAGTCTTCTTCAATCTCAAGCTTGTCCAAATTCTCACAAAGTTTTTCTCTCTAAGGAATTGTATTGTGCGGCGGCTAGATAGATCTCCATTAGGTCTAAAAAACTCCCTTAAATACTCCCTAAAAATCGTCCAAAATCAACCCAAAGATATCTCAAAGTTTCCAAAATTACAGAAACACTTCGTCAGAAAATCGGCGATGCGCGGGCGCGCATAAAGCTCTTGATCTTAACTTCAAAATTATCGAACACGCACGGGCGCGCGTAATGTCTGACGCGGGCGCGCATGACTCTCTGCCTCAACACTCTAAAAACACTCCAGAAGGCGCGAACGCGCATGATGATTGGCGCGGGCGCGCATGAGTCTCGGGTCCTTCTTCATTTTTCCTTCGAAATCTTGGACCATCTTCACTTGTTTTGCCTCTTCCTTGATTCATTTGACTCTATCCATAAAAAATTCGGTATTTGCTTCATCTCCTAACATCCAACCCAAACAACAACAAATTCCACGTAATTCTGCTCTAAACCAAACAATTATCCAATAATATCAACACAAATTAAGTGCACAAAATACACTTATCAAATTCCCCCAAACTTAAATGTTTGCCAGTCCCGAGAAAAACTAATAAAGACTCAAAATCAAAGCACAAAATACTCACTCATACAAATCAAGACCAACCAAGAAATACTATGAATCAATGGCCTTAGCAAAATATTCAGAAAAACATTTTTCATCCAATCATATTGAACTATCAATTTTTATCTTCAAACAACATGTGCTAGTGAACCTCAAAAACTTACAAATCCCACAACTCACGTTCAAAATACTCTTATCCAAATCAATTCACACATTCATATATCATGAAGACTTTATAAGGTAAAAGGATCAAACAATAGGATAAATTGCAGTTGAAAACATGCAAAAATCAGGTTATTTCACAAAAGAAAAGTGTGTGCGTGTTTCGGTCAAAAATTCATATTCATTAAAAGTGTCAATCAATCATCCATAGGCTAGATTCTCGCAACCCTTCTCCACTAGTATATTGGGCAACTGTGACTAGTCAATAGGACTTAATTGGCTTGTAACGTAAGACATGGCTCATGGCTACAAACGAAAGAATAAGAATTCAAAATAAGGAGTAATTTATGCTTAAACTCTAATTTCGACTACTTTTCATTCACAATTTCACTTTTATTTTTCACTTCATTGATTTTTCTTATTTTTCACACTTTCTTTCACAACTTTTTTTTTTCACTACTACCTTTTTCTTTTCAATTCATCCACCACACCATTCCATATTCACAAATATCAATTAGGAGCATATACCATTTTAGCATTCAAATTACTCCCTTAAAGGTAGGAATTAGTGTTTAGGCTATTCATAGGTAGTCAATGTAGGACCTTGAAACAATGACGAATGTGGGTTTTAGCATACGTTTATACGCATGTCATTCGATTTTCAATAAGGCTCAAACAAGGTACTAGAGGTAAAATTAAATCAGTGGGTAGCTTGAAAGGCTCAAACGATTTCAGAAAAATTGCCTAAATCATTCCTAATCACAGTTATGCCCGTATTGCGCCTCAAAGGGTGTTCGAACTAGTTCTAGACAATCTCAATTCACAAGTAAATCACATGAATTTTAACCAGTGCAGAAAAGAAGTAATCATCAGCAGTAAAAGATGATCTTCAACAAAATTCAGAACATGTAGCTAAAGTACTCATGTATATCTCGTGAAAGCTCAAAGGGCAACTAGGGTAATTCCAATGAAAATTAGGCCCAAGGATCCCAAAAAAATGCCTCATTCATTTTTATGTTTATATGTTTTAACTCAGACTTAAGCACAATCACAGAATATATAGGGATTCATTCATCTAATTAGTTCACCAACAAAAATTATTTTAAGTACGATCATGAATGTGAAATAAAAGCAAAAATTTGCATCATTGGCCCATTGTTTTTCATTTCTTTCATGGTTTCTTGAACTTAAATCACATCCACACAACAATTCTTAATTTACCAACCTCACACACTATTCTTGTTAAGAAATCCATCCCACCACCACCACAGCTCAGAAAACTAAAAAAATAACCAAAAACACTAAAAGAAAACACATAAAAACAAGAATAAACTCAGCAAAAAATTCCAACATAATGAAATCAAGACCCCCCCAAACTAGGCAAAATCATTGTCCTCAATGAATTAAACAAGAAAGAGTACGGACATGTACCTAAAACGATGACTGTCAGTGGTCGCCGCTCTCATCACCATCAACACCATGGCCAGGGTTCGAACCACCAAAGGTAGGTGGCCACTGCGGATAAGGAGGAAACGGATGAGCCGAGCTCGCAGCGTGAGGAAAATGGTGGCTCAAGGCATCATTGAAACTCAACATATAGTCCATAAACATATCACTCATGTGCTGAAATTGCTGGAATTCTTGTCGGTACTGGCGAAGATCCGCCTCAAAAGAGGTAACACGTGCTTCTTACGAGGGGGTTGGAACAGGTGGTGGTTCAGAAACTCGATGTGCTGCTGCTCTAACATTGTATGCTCTTCTGGCCGCACGTTCCCGCAACTCACTTTCAGATGGAAGAAAAGAGGACAAACCACAAGGTATGAGAGCCGTGGGCTTCAACAATTCTTCAGTTGGGCTCCAGTCCACTCCAACGGCCTCACACAAATCAGTAATAATGGAGGGCAACACAAGTCCACCTCGCGAACGACCAGTAAAAACATTCTGAATAGTTTTTTGGCATATCTGACCGACATCTACAACTTTTCCATCAACAATGTAGTACACAAGAATCACCCTCTCTTTGGTGACCTCATGATCATGATCAGTGGGCTTAAGTCTAGCGCAAACAAGATTGTACCACCTCTTGGCATCACTAGTTAAGTCAATTTTCCGCAACTTTGATGGTTTGTGATCACTTCCCATCCTCCATTCGGCTCCCACAACACAGATTGTTTGAATAATGTCATTATAATCAATCTCCCCAGACCTATACGCAACATATTCATCAAATTCCACTGTTGGAATTTGAAACAAGGTATTAATCGATGCGGAGTCAAAAAGAACCATTTTTCCCCTCACCAACACCTTGAACTCGACGTGTTTGACTTTCAAATTCGCATAAAATTCCCTAACCAAGGACACCACTGCTTCTTGTGGCTGTTTAACAAATTGAAGCCATTGACGATCTAGAACTTCATCACCAACATTGATCCTAATAATCCCATTCGGCTCAAATCCAATTGACGTATCAAACCCCCGCTCCAGTAGAATGCTTTTAGATAAAAGCAAGTGATAATTCTCCGCAACTTCCTTATCCCAAAAACGATGAGTATCAAAAGCAGGGGCTGAAGAAGAGGATTCACCCAACTTTGTTTTCTTCTTTGGAGCCATATGACAAACACTTAGAGGCTAAAATAACAAGCCAAAATTCAATAGGAATAACCCTCGGTCGTGACTCCCCCAAACTTAGCAACGCAAGCCACAAACACACTCGTCACGCAACACAACAAACAAGTACCAACAATAAAACCCAACTCAGAAGTCAACAAGGCGAACATAATTTCGCACCACCACCAGACTATCTCAGTCAATCAAGAAGATAAGAATTGGCAACCCCGGAATCAGAGAAACTTACCAAGAAACTTGAGAATATTACAACCAAATCTCCCCACTAGACTTCCTGACCTGGAGATCGATGGGTGCCCGCGGTTTAGAAGAACTGTAGACGATGGGTAGAGATAAAAGAAAACAAAATGAGATGGAAGAAGGATGAGGATTGGAAGATGGAATTAGAGAGCAATCGGCGAGGTAGGAAATAAATTGAGAAGGGTTTGGAAAGATAGGGAAAATCGGGAAGAAGAATGGGAGAAAATGGAAAGGAATAGGGTTATAAAAGGAGATGAAGCGGGCGCGTAAGGAGAGGAGTCGGGCACGCATAATGGTCTGGCCAATTTATTTTTCTGTGCAAGGGATGCGCGGGCGCGCATAGATTAGAAGCGGCCGCACATAAGCCTCTGTTTTGCTCATTGTTCACATAAATTTTCAGGCGCGAGTGTGTCTGAGATACAAGCGGCCGCGCATAAGGGTCTGTGGCATTCCTTTGATTTTAAATTTCATGAGGCGCGGGCGCGCCA
Source organism: Henckelia pumila (assembly GCF_033568475.1). Classification (NCBI taxonomy): domain Eukaryota; kingdom Viridiplantae; phylum Streptophyta; class Magnoliopsida; order Lamiales; family Gesneriaceae; genus Henckelia; species Henckelia pumila. The sequence continues at coordinate 205,361,188 of NC_133123.1, forward strand.
AAGGGGCAAGCGGGCGCGCATGGGCTTCTGGAATTTTGTTCCTGAGAAACAAAAATTAAACCATACGAATCAAAACGCAAAAAACAGCTAAACGCAAAAACGAAATAAAAAAAAGAAAAGAAAAAAAAGAAAATATGGGTTGCCTCCCAAATAACACTTGGTTTATAGTCCTCAGCCGGATTTGCACCAGATTTAGGCCGGGTCTGTGAGCAAACTACTCTCAGTACTTCGTACTTTGGTACCAAAATAGTGTTTAACCCTTTGCCCATTCACCTTGAATACCCTTCCATCTGTACATCGAAGCCCAATTGCACCGTGCGGATACACCTTTTCCATCGTAAATGGTCCAGACCATCGGGACTTCAATTTTCCTGGAAACAATTTGAGACGGGAGTTAAACAACAATACTTTTTGAACTGGTTTGAATTCTCGAGGTACAATGTTTTTGTCATGCCACTTCTTGGTTTGCTCCTTGTAGATCTTGGCATTCTCATATGATTCACTTAGAAACTCGTCCAGTTCATTCAACTGTAATTTACGCAACTCCCCGGATACTTCGAGATCAATGTTCAGCTTCTTGACAGCCCAAAAATCCTTGTGCTCCAATTCCAAAGGCAAATGACACGCCTTACCAAAAACTAACCTATAGGGAGACATCCCAATAGGTGTTTTGAATGCAGTTCGGTAAGCCCATAGAGCGTCATCCAGCTTTATTGCCCAATCTTTACAATTAATCTTAACCGTTTTCCCTAATATTTGCTTGATTTCTTGGTTAGAGATCTCTGCCTGACCATTGGTTTGAGGATGGCATGCACACGCCACCATATGCATGACACCATATTTAGTTAGCAAGGCATTAAAAATTTTATTACAAAAATGCGTACCTTCGTCACTGATTATTGCTCGTGGTGTTCCAAACCTTGTAAAAATGTTCTTCTGCAGAAACTTTACTACTACACGAGCATCATTAGTAGAGGTGGAAATGGCTTCCACCCATTTCGAAACATAATCGACTGCTAATAAAATATAAGTGTACCCAAAAGAAGGGGGAAAGGGACCCATAAAATCAATACCCTACACATCAAACAATTCCACTTCTAAAATATTTGTGAGGGGTAATTCATGCCTTCTAGATATATTTTCCGTTCTTTGACACTTATCACATGATTTCACTAAGGTATAACTATCTTTAAACAATGTAGGCCAATAAAAACCAGATTGTAGTACCTTAACGGCAGTCCGGGTTGCTCCAAAATGTCCTCCATATGGCACTGAATGACATTGTTCTAAAATTTCAAGTGCGTCTTGCCCCGCCACACATCTTCAAATCACTTGATCGGCACAACGTTTGAAAACAAATGGATCATCCCACAAGTAGAACTTAACGTCATGGAAAAATTTCTTTTTCTGATGTCGGTTCAATTCTGGAGGCATAGCACCACAATACAAAAAATTAGCAATATCAGCAAACCATGGAATATAGAAACTTACCTAAAAGTTCTGTTCATCCGAAAATAATTCTTTTATGCTTTCCTCCTCCTTGAAATTTTCTAGCTTCAATATCGACAAGTGATCAGCAACCTGATTTTCGGTACCCTTTTTATCTTTAATTTCAAAATCAAATTCTTGTAGAAGCAGAATCCACCTTATCAAGCATGGCTTGGCATCCTTCTTGGAAAATAAATAGCGAATCGCTGCATGGTCAGTGTAAACAAATACTTTAGTGCCAATTAAATACAGACGAAATTTATCAAAAGCAAAAACTACTACAAGCATCTCTTTTTCAGTAGTAGTGTAGTTTTGCTGTGCAGCATCCATGGTGCGACTGGCGTAATAAATTGCTCTAAAAATCTTATCTCTCCTCTGGCCCAAAACAGCCCCTACTGCATAATCACTAGCATCACACATCAACTCAAAAGGTTCATTCCAATCCGGTACAACCATGATGGGTGTTGTGATCAACGCCGTCTTAATCTTCTCAAATGCCTGAAAACAATCATCAAATATGAATATAGAGTCTTTTTCAAGCAAATTACGTAGGGGTTTTGTGATTTTTGAAAAATCTTTGATGAAACGTCTATAGAACCTCGCATGGCCTAAGAAACTTCTGATGCCCTTGATATTCTTCGGAGGTGGAAGTTTCTCAATGGCAACCACTTTGGCTCGATCTACCTCTAAACCATTTGATGACACTTTATGGCCAAGCACAATGCCCTCTTGAACCATAAAATGACATTTCTCCCAATTAAGGACTAAATTCTTTTCTTGGCACTTCTGCAAAACAAGGGACAGGTTATGCAAGCAATGATCAAAAGAGGAACCAAATACTAAAAAATCATCCATAAAAACTTCCATCACTTCCTCCACCATATCTGCAAAAATCGCCATCATACACCGCTGAAAAGTTGCCGGTGCATTACACAGGCCAAATGGCATCCTCCTGAAAGCAAATGTGCTATATGAACACGTAAAAGTAGTCTTCTCCTGATCCTCCGGTGCGATAGCAATTTGATTATACCCTGAATAACCATATAAGAAACAATAATAACAATAACCAACAAATATATCAAGCATTTGATCAATGAAAGGAAGTGGAAAATGATCCTTATGAGTTGCTTTGTTCAACTTCCTATAATCTATACATACTCGCCAGCCAGTTACTGTACGTGTGGAGATTAACTCATTATTTTCATTTTTAACCACAGTAATCCCACCTTTCTTAGGCACCACTTGCACAGGAGACACCCAACTACTGTCAGAAATAGCATAAATCACACCCGCATTCAACAACTTTAAAACTTCTTTCTTAACTTCCTCTTTCATGGCAGGATTCAACCGCCTCTAATGATCAACATAAGAAGTATAAGACTCTTCCATCAAAATTTTATGCATGAAAATTGTTGGACTAATACCCTTAATATCAGAAATTGACCATCCTAAAGCAGTTTTGAAATTTCTCAATACTCTCAACAACTTATCGTTTTCTACAGCAGACAGGTGAGCAGAAATAATAAGAGGACAAGTATAATTTTCAACAAGGAATGCATAACATAGATGTGCAGGAAATTCTTTAAGATCATGAGTTTCAGCAGATACCTCTGGTGCACTATTTTCCAATGCTTCAGATTCCTTAGTACTTACCATTTTTTCTTTCGGAACTCCCTCAAGAAATGCTTCATGTTCATGTAACTCCAAATCCTCTTCCTTATCTATTGCCACATCCACCACCAAACATCTTTCTAGTGGATCAGTGATTCTTGCACATGAAAAATAATTATGAGAATCAATAATTTCAATACTTTTACATGTACTTACCTCATTTGGTCCCCTCATGGTGTGATAAATATTGAAGATCACATCTTCACCACCAACTCTAAGTGTGAGCTCTCCCTTGTGGACGTCAATTAGCGCACGTGCAGTGGATAAAAAAGGTCTCCCAAAAATCAAGGGAGTTTCTTCATCTTCATCCATGTCCAAAATCACGAAGTCTGCTGGAAATATGAACTTGTTGACCTTCACCAAAACATCCTCCACAATACCCCGTGGGTATGTGATACTTCGATCTGCCAGCTGTAATGTGATGGTGGTCGCTCAGACTTCTCCAAGCTCCAAAATCCTGTACACAAAAAAAGGCATCAAATTTATACTTGCTCCTAGATCACATAAAGCTCTATTTACCTTAGAACCGCCAATAAAACAAGGGATAGTAAAAATCCCTGGATCCTTAAGCTTTTGTGGCAATTTTTTCTACAGGATTGCGCTGCACTCTTCTGTTAAATTTACCACTTCATTGTCTTGCAATCTTCTCTTCTTAGACATCACATCTTTGATGAACTTGGCATAATTGGACATTTGTTCCAAGGCATCTGCAAACGGAATTTTTATGTGTATCTTCTTAAGATGTCTAGGAACTTGGAAAACTGCTCATCAAGTGCTTTCTTCTTAAACTGCTGTGGATACGGAAGTTGTGGCTTGTACATCGGTTTGGATTCAGATTCTTTCTTGTTCTCCTCAACAATTTCTTCCACCACTGGTTCTTTAGCTTCTTTGCCTTTTTTCTACTCATCTATTCTCTCTTCAACTTCTAATTGCTTACCACTTTGTTACTCCACCGCTTTGCACTGCTCTTTTGGATTCACTTTAGTATTACTGGGAAACTTCTCTCGATTCTGATCCTTCAAAGCATTAGGAAGTTGTCCAATCTGCGTTTCCATGGATTTCATCAGAGCCCCCAGACTGCACATATGTGTCTCCATGTTGTCCATTCGATTTTCAGTCCTTGACATCCTCTTATTAGATTTAGTGACAAATGTAGACACAACATCCTCCAAAGACGCCTTTCCTTCACCCTTGTTTGTTTTGAATCCCGGAGGGGGATTTAACACATTTTTGTTGTTGGCATAGGAAAAATTTTCATGGTTATGTAAGACAGGATGATAAGTATTAGGTGGAGGGTTACCTCGATAATTTTCATAACCTCTGGAATTGATATATTGAGCTTCCTCAGGTAGATGAGACTCTTCTATGGCAACCGACACACCTGCAGGTTCTGCTATATTCACCTTGTTCAGAGCAGCAACTTGTGTACTCAACGCAAATAGCTGTGCAGTGATGAACGTGAGAGGATCATCACTGTACACTCTTTTTTTGACTCCCATGCGTTCCAATGGCCATTGATAACTATTGATAGTCATTTTTTCTAGCATCTCATAGGCCTGAATGGGGTCCTTGGAAAATATGGTACCCCAGCAGCAGAGTCCACGGACATTCTTGTAGGCGTGTTCAAACCATTGTAGAAAAGCTCTATTTCTTCCCAATCTGCAAAATTATGATTACGACAACGCCTTAAAAAATCTTTGTACCTTTCCAATGCCTCATATAGCTGTTCTGAATCATGCTGTTAAAAGGTATTGATCTCAATCTTCAGTTGGGTGGACTTAGCCGGTGGAAAATACTTTGCTAGGAATTTCACGGCCATGTCCTCCCAAGTTGTTATGCTTCCTAGCGGCAATGACTGCAACCTGCTCCGTGCCTTGTCCCTGAGAGAAAAAGGAAACAAGCATAAACGTATTATATCCTCAGAAACACCATTAATTTTTACCGTATCAGTAATCTCTAGGAAAGTGCGCAAGTGTAAGTGAGGATCAGCTGTGGCGCTTCCATTGAATTGGTTCTGCTAAACCATGTTGATTAATGTCGGCTTCAACTCAAAGTTGTTGGCATTTATTGTCCCTCGAGAAATTCTAGAATAGTGAGCCTGGATCATCGGCCTGAAATGATCTCTGATTGGCACCAAGGGCAATTCATTGACATTGTCTTTAGCCATGTTCTATTGTTCTTCTTTTCTTGCTCTTCTCAAAGCACGTGCGGTTTGTTCGATCTTTGATTTGTAGAATAAAATTCAAACCTTCAAGTTTAAAACTTTTAGACGCTTGAAAATTGACCCTCAAAGATTGCACAAACACAAGTAGGGAATGTTATGGACAACTTGACTCTGACTCGGTTCAAGGATGAATAAAGAGAAAGAAATTGGCCACAAGCTACTTTTCTTCACTTTGTTTTTTCAAATTTTCGGCCCCACTATTTTTTTTGACCGATTTTTTTTTTAATTTATAACTTGTAGCACAGGACACGAGACTTGGATAACAAGTTTGAAAGAAGCGACACAAAAAATTTTATATGAGATAGATGAAGAACAAAGAACGAAGGATGAAGAACGACGAACACGAAAAAAATGAAGAACAGATGAAGATAAGATACTTAATTGATTCAAAACCTTGGTTTTGATATCAAATGATATGAATCTTGATGTATAAGATTAGCAAACACAATTACAAATATGAATCGCACCCTCTAATCAATAAACAAAAGATCCAAAATTTTGCCCAATCTTTGAAACAAGTAAAATTGATAGGATTTTGGACTTCCACCTTTAATCGACGGTACGATTAACAACAGAAATCACGACAATTGAAACCTAAGAAAACCTTCAGATAAATTGTATCTGACAATCTTCAGTGAGAAATAATCGACAAACGCTTCCAAGTAATTAACCTAGAAAAAGTTAGATTTAAAAAACCAAAGCAAAGCTTTGAATAAAATATTAGAGAGAATTTCAATAATTTGTGTATAAACTAAATCTGAATTATTAATTAATAAAAATAAAATAAGTATTTATAGTTTACAACTCACAATATAAGATAATGAAAAATATTGTAAAGATATCACAAAATATTGTTATGATATTTTCCTATCAAAACTAGAACACCCAAAATAAGAAAATATTAAAATAATAATAAAATAGAAAACACACACAACACGCTGCGTTGTGTGAGAGTCACGAACCCACGCAAATGCACTTAGACGCCCCGCATATGCGAAAAAAGTTAGCGAGATTTCTCGCATGAAATCTTCTTAAGCGCAGATGCGCAATTCCGAAGCGCAGAAGCGCCGAAACAAAGAAACCAAATTCCCGCATATGCGCTCATATTTCTCGCATATGCACAAAATTCCAGCAACCGATGAAACTAAAACGCCGCATATGCACAAAATATCTCGCATATGCACAAAACTCCAGACACGTAAGAAATTCCAAAGAAACTAAAACATCGCATATGCACAAAATTTCCCGCATATGCACAAAACTCCAGAAACTTAAGAAACTCATTTGCACAGAGGCGTGAAATCATTTCTCCTCCATTCAATTGCCGCACCAATTTTGCATCACTTTGTTGATCCTTTTCCACTTCAAGAACATTAAAACATCCTTCAAATTGATCTTCAATATCACCAACACTATCTTGATAATTTGTCATGAAACTTTGAAGGGCTTCTTTAAATTTCTTGCTTCGACCTCTCGTAATTGGTCCTTGTGGCATCGCCAACGGTTTTTTAGCTTCCTTAGTCACTTGTTCAATATGCACACCATACATGATCACATCATCCTCCCTTTCTTGAAAAGGATTTGTCCTCAAATCTCGATCATCACCTACATAAAATAATGAAGAGTTAGAAACATTAAAAGTAGTACTTAAGTTATACTCACCTGGCAAATCTAATTTGTAGGCGTTATCATTGATTCGCTCCAAGACTTGAAAAAGTCCATCTTCCCTAGGGAGTAATTTAGAACGCCTCTTCTCTGGGAAACGCTCCTTCCGCAGGTGCAACCACACCCAGTCTCCAGGTTTGAACACAACCTTCTTTCTCCCCTTATTAGCTTTCTTGGTATACTACAAGTTTTTCTTTCCAATGTTCGACTTAACCTTCTCATGCAAATTTTGCACAAATTCAGCCTTCCTCGTACCATCCATGTTAACCCTTTCACTCATAGGTAAAGACATCAAATCCAATGGGGTTAAAGGATTAAAACCATACACAATTTCAAAAAGTGAAAAATTTGTAGTAGAATGCACACTACGATTATATGCAAACTCGACAAAAGGCAAACATTCTTCCCAACTCTTTAAATTCTTCTTAATTATAGAACGCAACAAGGTTCATAACGTTCTATTAACAACTTCAGTTTGACCATCCGTTTGAGGATGACATGTAGTAGAAAATAGCAATTTAGTACCAAGTTTACACCATAACGTTTTCCAAAAGTAGCTTAAGAAACGAGTATCCCTATCAGACACAATACTCCTAGGAATGCCATGCAATCTAACAACTTCATTAAAGAACAAATCCGCAACATGAGAAGCATCATCAGATTTATGACACGCAATGAAATAAGCCATCTTAGAAAATCGATCAACCACAACAAAAACAGAATCCCTCCCCTTCTTAGACCTTGGTAGCCCTAAAACAAAATCCATAGAAATATCTACCTATGATTCACTAGGAACGGGAAGTGGTGTATACAATCCATGTTGTTGTGTCTTAGACTTAGCCTTTCTACAAGTCACACACCTCTCACACATATTTTCAACATCATACTTCATATGTGGCCAATAGAAATGCTCATGCAAAGTTTGATATGTCTTAGCCACACCAAAATGCCCCATTAAACAACCACTATGAGATTCCCTAGCAAGTAACTCTCGAATTGAAGACTTAGGAATGCACAATTTATCCTCTTTAAACAAATAACCATCATTCATGTAAAACTTATCTTTTGGACCACGCATACGCGATACATAGATCTCACCAAAGTCAACATCACTCGCATACAACTCTTTCACATGCTCAAACCCCAAAAACTTAGAATCTAAAGTAGTTAAGAGTACGTACCTTCGTGACAACGCATCCGCTACTACATTCTTCTTACCTTTCTTGTACTTGATTACATAAGTAAAAGTCTCCACGAATGCTACCCATTTGGCATGTCTTTTATTCAATTTTTGCTGCCCCTTGAGATGCTTCAAGGACTCATGATCCGTATGAATCACGAACTCTTTTGGCCTCAAGTAGTGCTGCCATGTCTCGAGTACCTGATAAGTGCATTTTGTGTGCATTATTTCGTGATAGGTTTATGTCTATTTTGTATGCATTCATATCATTTTTATGTGTTTTTATGTGTTTTAGTGCATGTGTGTGTATTTCACTCCTCGGGTTGATTTTGTAGGAAAATATATTTTTGAAGAGTGAATTACGGAGCAGCTTTGTTCAAAAAATCAAATTTAATTTTAGAGAGATTCAAATCCAATCTCCACCTTTCAGAATAAAATTTAAGATGATTTAAAGCTGCTATCCAAATTTCAGCTCGATCCGACGGCTAGATCTTGAGATATGAATTTTTTAAAATCGTCGCTCGGCGCAGAAAATTTGTAGTGCGCGCGCGCGAGAATCAAGCTCGCGCGCGCGCAAGTTGGACGTCCAGACATCTGTTTTTTAATGCTGCGCGCGCGCGCATGTTCTAAGATCATATGTGTTTCAAAAAATCCTTATTTTTTTAAGGAAATTAACTGGTAGGCGTTCCGGACTATATTTATACAAGATATAACATATTTTTGAGTTTTTCCGAAGTTCGAGAGCGCAGAAAACACAAAGGAGGCGGCTACAAGGCTTGGGATAGAAGATTTCTCTTTTCTTTTATTCTTCTCAGTTTTATTTTTGAATTATTATTTTTAATTATTGAGTAGTTTATTTTCAAACAAGACGGCGTAATTGGGCCGAATAAATTTATGTAGAAAACTTGGATGTTTGTTTGAGATTTTTCAGACTTGATTTTATTTTATTGATTTTCAGATTTAATTTGTCTTGTGAATAGTCTGATCAACTGTTTTCTTGCATGTTAATCGATTCCAAGTCGACAGAGGAGGTTTTTATTTTGATCACTTTGATAATCATCATATTGTAAAACTGATTAGAAATAGAATTCGGTTTCACTGTGCGGTTTGGGTGTAAACTGAATTTTCACAGATATTTAATGCATTCAAATTTGATTAGAATTACGAAAGATTAGTTCATCAATATTTGAATAGGTTTGATTGTTCTAGAAATAGTCCTTTGAACAAGTTAGGAGAATTCCCGTAATTTAAGATTAAATCTGAGTCCTGAATCGACTACTTGTTACATGATTTGTTCGGTACCTACGTGTGTCTTGGTTGTCTCTTTTTAATTAAATTTTTTTTTCAGCTATTTTAATTATTATTTCTTAAGCAGTTTTTATTTTATATTCTTATTTGGAACAATTCCTAAATATATCCCTGTATCTTTTCCATTTTTCGTATTATATCTCTTTCACTTTTTATGTTCCAAATATATCCCTGATTCATTAAATAGTTTCTTGAATTTGTCCTTAAAACTAAATAATGCCCACTCTACCCTTTATTTCCCTATTTAAAATTTAAAGGCTTAATCTCATCATGCTTCCGTCAGTAAATTAAAGCAAAATACCTCTTTGACCACACTGTTGCCGGGTTATGTCCACCGGGTTTTACAGGTTGTTCCTTAAAACCAAACCACGCGATCGCAACCGATGGTTCCTGACACAGACTCCTTCAGCAGCAGCTAGCACAACCCTATTTCGTTTCCTACCTTAGGGCGTATAGTAAAAGCTTAATTTTTTAAATAAAATAACATGATAGAGAAGAGCTTCGGAAATTTATTCAGACAACATATTATTACATAAATCAACCTCCTTTGAAGAGGAGGGGATAACTTGTTTAGCTACTCATAGTAGCCTTGTTCTTGAAATACATAAAAGTAAAACTTAATACAATAGAAAGAGAAATATTACACTGTTTTATTTGTAAGAAAACTAAAGGAAATGATCGATCTCTTCAGCTTCCTTAAAATCCTGTATTTATAACCGAAGTTCCACTCCTTTCACCGAGAAACTTCAGAGAATCTTACATCTGTCTTGAATTCTTTATGCCATTATTGATGGCATCTTTTGCTAGTGGGAGTCACATGCCCGATGACATCTTTTACTAGTGGAGGAGTCATATGCTTGACTTTTTCTTTTGGATTTATTTTCCTCACATGCCTTCTTTATTGTTGTCGGGGCATCTTTTGCTTTTGCAGTGGGCCCATGGGAAAACGCGGTTTTGGTGGTCCCTGTCCACCTTTGCTTGTCTCGAAAAAATCTTTTCTATCCGTTCAGGGTTTGAAGGTTTTTCCGAATTCTGGCTCCTTCTGGTTTGGACATTTTGGGCAGATATTCTCTGACCATCTTCCGATATGAGCCACGTTACAAAATTTTCGGCGAGTTTCTTTACTCCCCGGCAGCTTGTTGTTCCACAAAAAGTTCCTCTTCTTTTTGAAGAGTTCTTCCGCAAAAGACGTAGTTTTTCCTGTCATTGTGTTTAACAGGAATGATCCGTTCACAGAATTTTGATAAAATTTGAACGGAAATTTGACCTTATCCATCTCGGTGAGACAAACCCAAATACCCCATACCCTTCTGGTTGAAATTTCATTTTCTCCAAAGGTGGACACTAATGGTATTTCTTCTAATATAGGATCCTTGATAAATCTTTGATTATTCATGTCAGGTCTCCTTAGCTTGATGAAATGAAAGGGCTCATGTGATCCTTTCCCTGTTGGTTCTGGAGCAGCACTAAAGAAGTATAACTCGAGCACATTTTCTCTGGACAAATGATCATTATTTGCCCATGTTTCTTGGACTGCTTCCTGAATCCATTTTGGTAGTTGTGATATTTCTTGGAAGCCTGGTGAAGTTGTATAAACTGAGGCTAGAGCCCCAAATTCATACCATAGCTTTACATCCTTAGGATTGAAATTGTTTTTTAGCCAAACCCTTGGATATATTCCTGCAACATCAACCCTAAAAGTGATCGGGTTGATTTCACTTCTTGTACTTAATTTCTCTCATCTTTGTTGATAAACCTGAAATGGAGAAATTACAGCTGGGTTAGTATCAATCTTAGATTTGCCCTTGTCAGTGTGGGGCCTAAGATTGATCTCTTCCTCTTTTACCCCAGAGGCGGAGGGTTGACTTGATGAGTTATCCTCATCAATTGTTGCTTTATCTAGATCATCAATGCTGATGATAGATTAGTGCTTGTTTCTTGAGTATTAGAATCCTCAACATATTGTTTTACAACCGGTGGCTGTATTTCTTGTTTTTGAGAAACCAGTGGTTTTTCTATGGCACGCATAATAGGCCCTTGAATAACAGCCCATAGTTGAGTTTGAGCTTGCATACATCCTGTGATTCGATTGGATACTTTGATCCAATCAGCTTGTTGTAACCTGCCCGCCATATCGGCACTTATGACAAGCTGGTTGAACTCGGTTTGAAGCAACCCAAGGTGTTCCCTGAGATGCCTCTGCATTTTCATGATGGAATCTACGTCACTGCCTTCCATCTCTTGTTAAGAAATCTGCAAGAATATTTTCATGAGATTTAATAATAACAATATCAAAAATATAATTTTGACATAAAACTTGCCATCTTAATAACCTAGCCTTCTCAGGTTTAGATTCAATCTTATTCCTTAGGAAAGCTTTTACCTGAGTGTTATCAACCTTCAAAGTGAATTTTTTATCAAGTAAAAATAATGGCCATTTTTCGAAAGCCCTTTTAACTGCATAAAATTTCTTTTCGTTGATATGCCATCTGATAGCCTCAGATTCTGAAAAAAGACCGCTACAGTATCTGCATGGTATTTCTCCATCCGGAGTGATCTTAGTAAGAACTGCTGCCCACCATTCGTCACTGGCGTCTGTAAATAACACCAGATCATCTTCATCCACGGGTATAGCCATTTTTGAGAGATTCTTACATATCTCCTTTAATTGGTTCACCCCTTTAGTATGTTCATCGGTCCATATAAACCTTGCATCCTTTTTTAACAAAGGACTAAACACCTTTCTATACATTGCCAGATTGTTTATGAACATCCCTGCAAAATTAACTACTCCTAGAAAACTTTGGAGTTGTTTTACATCTTTGAGTTTATCTGGAAAATTCTTTACCTTTTCCACAATATGAGATTGTAGAATTATTCCAGTTTCATCAATCTCAATTCCAAGGAATTCAATTTTCCTTGTTGCTATGACTGCTTTCTTTTCAGATAAAACCAGTCCTTCTTGTGTACAAATTTTAGAAAAAATCTCTAAATGTTTAATATGTTCATCTATGTTTTTTGATGCTATAAGAATATCATCAATATAAACAAACATGAAGTTGAAATAATCTTTAAAAAGATTATCCATCTTTCTTTGAAATATTTGGGGTTCATTAGCCAATCCCATAGGCATAACTTCCCAGATATAATGTCCTTGTGGTGTAGAGAAGGCTGTGAATTTCTTACTGCCTTCTTCCATTCGAATCTGGTAAAATCCAAACTTACAATCAAATTTTGAGAACACTCTAGCATTTCCTACACAACTAATTAGATGTTCTCTACTGGGTATGAAGTACCCATCAAATTCCAGGATTTTAATAATACCTTGGTAGTTAATAACTAACCTGGGTTTTCCTCTTTTTATTTCACCATGATTTCTGACCAGAAAACCTGGGCTGCTATATGGTGAAACTCCTTTTTTGATTAGACCAAGGTCCAAATGTTCCTTGATAATCATTCTCATATCCCTTTGATCTGTTATGTTCATTGGGATAGGCTTATATCTGACGAATTCATACTCTTTGCCTTCCTTTAGAGTAAGACTGGCTTTGAGTTGATTTTTATCCCACCATGCCAAAGGATGCTCGTTGTAACTTTCTTTGAGCCTCTTTTTGACATCTTCAAGGGACACTTTATTTTCTAACTCTATGTCTCTATGATTTAGAGTTACTTTGAGAAGCTCCATATCCTCTGTTTGGAGTTCTCGTTCTGTTGTTATTTTCAACATGGTTTCTTCAAACCTTCTTGGATCTTTCATTTTTGGGTGAAAAAGTTGTCCTTTATCACCACGCTGGCTGCGAAATATTATCGGTATTTATCGATAAAAAGCAACCTTGAGTCGTTGAACGATAATTTTATGATCACAAATTGTAGTGAACATAAGTCTTCTTGACTCATTGTCTTGTGTGTACTTCTTAAACATTTGTAAGAAGTTATTTCCTAACAAGATATCAGCTCCTGTATCATGGAGATAGATTGGTGGTGTCTTTACCTTGTACCAAGGTGTTTGACCTGCTCCTCCTATAAGGATCTCTTCTTGTTTTATTCCTTTGCAAAGAATTAAAATTCTTCGAGAGAAATCTCGTCCAGCAATTTTTTGCAATTCTTCTTCACATTCTTCAGGGAAGACTCCTCTTTTTGCTGTACAAATTCCTGCTTCCGAGTCAATATAAGCTGCAAAATATTCAGCCTTATATTGTTCATACAACATCCCTATTGGAATGTACATGGAGAAAGAACTTGCTGTCATTTTTTAAAGGGATTACTAAATGGCCCCGCCATTTTTAACAGACTGTGTTGTAACTCAGTAATCCGATTAAAACTATTTGCCTTTAGTTTTCCTAAGGCCTCAGATGGTAGAGTATGGTTACTCATTTCTACTTCTTCAATGCGTTCTAGTAAATCATGTTCATGACTTAATAATTTCAACAATTGCTTCTTCCTCTGTTTGTAAACAGAGTTTTCGAATCTGATTAAGGGATTGTTCCTTATCCAATTCTCTTGGTTTTCCATCTCGTAGAATTCTTATTGAATCCTTTAAGTCTTTTCTTTTGCCATAAACTCTATTCCTTTTTCAAGGCGTTTCCATGGTTTATGGTCCTACAAAAACTCTAGGCCAAGAATGAGCTGATCCACTTCTTTTCCTGGAATTCCACAGATTTGAACTTCCAATTCTCCAATATTTATTAATCCTTGGTAAGTTCTTGTTACCTGCTGCTCTAAATAGTAAATCGAGTTACAAGGAAATTGGTTCCTGTGACTTGTAATTTCGAATACTATTTTGACTTATTTCCATCCTTCTGGAGATCTAATTTTCCTATTATTGAAAACTCCTTTTCTTCTGGTAGAATTTCCTGAATAGGAGATTTTTCCCACCTTCGACTTGTCATTCGGTCACCTTGGAAAGTAACCTTCGGGGTTCTATTTTTAGATCTCTGTATAAAACCAGTTTATCTTGTATTTGAATGTCTGTTTCCTGAATTAAAAGAAACTCGATTCTTTTCGGGTATATTGCTTGAACAATTTTTCCAAAGATTTCTGGAATTTCAATAAACTCATTCCTAATAAATAATTCAGAATGATGCGTATTAGAAAGAGCATATGAAATTTGATAAGTAATAGAATATGGTCTATTACCTTCCTTCATTAATCTTTTTTCTTTGAAGTTTTGATGCAACATCAAGGCTCGACTAAAGTCTCTGTCACCTAAATTGTAGGCTATTCTTGGATAAATAACTCCTACAATTTTTCCTGCACATAGATTTCCTGAGATCGTACCCAGAACAGCATCTTGGATATTTTCCATTCTTTTATCACATACTACGATATCTATGGGTGAATCTATTCCTTCTTTAAAAATTGCCTTGATCATTATTTGGATTGCTCCAATATGAATCCAAGACATTGTTCTTGCTACCTCACTTTTCAGCTTTTGCAATTCCTCTCTTACTTCTTCAAAAGGAATTAACTGCATCTCTATTTGATTACTTGTTAACTCCATCGGGATTGCCATTTTCCTTCTGGATACTTTGTAAATCAAATGATGTCTTCTTTGTCTTAGCCCTAGGTTGCCTAAGACCCTCTCTACTTGTCCTGCCGAAAATCCTTGGTACTTCTGTAATGTTGGATTTTCTCTCATAATCCTTTGGACCATATTATGAGATATCGTGGTTTGACTAAAAAATCCAGCCAAACTCTCTTATGTTTCGTGTCGAAACACTTCTTCTTTATTCTGATTCTGATTCATCTTTAGATTCATCTTGGCTAAACAATATCTCTTCTTCGTATATAATTTCATCTAAGGGGATATCTTCAAATTGATATACTTGGACTAGATCTTGAAAGAATACCGCATCATCCATATCTGGTGTTGCTTCAAAGAGTTTAACTCCTTTTTTTCTCGTTTTTTGGACAATTTGTAGATATATGTCCTCTTGCTCCATATGTCCAACAGTTGCAATCCTTGAAACTTTCACTTGCTCTTGTATGAGTTCTTCTGAAAGTTCTTTTTGATGGTGTTCTTTCCCTGCTTTGTGATGAGCTTGTTGCTGGGGATATTCTTGTAGGTCCACTTCTTCTACCTGATCTATAAGATCTGGTCTTTCCCTGCTTTGAAGCCTTTGTCTAGTACTTCTTTTCGGGTTCGGTTTTCTTGGGTGGGGCAGAACGTTTCTTACCCTTTGTACTTGGCCCCTTCTTAGCAGAAGAAGAGGAGCCCACCAAGAAAGCCGGTTTATCCTTCTTTAAAGTGGATTCATATGTTACAAGCATATTGACCATCTCTTCAAGGGAGGCCTCTATCTTGTTCATATTGAAATTCACCACAAATCCGTCAAACGAAGAAGGAAGAGATAGAAGTAATAAATCCACGTTGAGTTCATGCTCCAACACCAAATCAAGCGTTACCAACTTCTGTATGAGCCAAATCACTCGTACCCCATGATCACGGACCGAAGTCCCTTCACGCATGCGACACGTCATTAGCTCTTTTACAGTAGCGAACCTTTCAGCTCTCGATTGAGACCCAAAAAGTTCCTTGAGTTGTACGTGAATGTCAGCAGCATTCACGGTGTCCTCAAATCGCCTCTGGAATTCATCAGACATCGAGGCTTGCATATAGCATTTGGCCTTGATATCATGGTCCCACCATGTATCAAGTTTGGCCAACTCTTCCGGACTTATGTCAGCTGGTGCTTCCTTCGGAGGAGATTTTTCTAACACGTAGAGCATCTTCTCCGAGGTCAAGACAATCTTCAACTTACGGAACCATTCCGTATAGTTTGCGCCAGTCAGTTTATTTTGTTAGAGGATAGAGAATAGTGGATTGCGCGAATTCATCTTAATGAAATACTGAAAAGAAACAGACAATTATCAGTGATTGTTTAATTAATTTACTAAGACATAAAATAGGCGAAATTTATTTTATGAATCTCACTCCCACTATTTTAACGATTTCACTACCCTCTAGTGAAAATGGGAAACTGTTTTTCTTAGTGGGAACATGGAGTCCAATTGACAAACTATGGTCCCGTATAATATCAGCCAACCATAATTTTCAAAAGGTAGAGCCCAATTGCTTCCAAAGCAACCTCCACGTTTTTACCTCATGTCCAATAAGGGCCCAATAATATGACGCCGTTTATTGTGACATGTCAAGATGACCCATCAATATTAAGTTGTGATGGACGGTCGCCATGTGAATCCCCCAATAATATGAGCCGATCCCATGGGAGTTCCACCCAACTTACAACATGTGTCGATCCAATGTACAGCTTTCCGACGAACGGGCCCCCCCCAATAATATGAGCCGGACCGTATCCGCGGGTAGCATCTCATACATTGATCGTTGATGAAAGGTAGGAACATTTAAACAATATTTAAATTTCCTTTATTTATCTTGATATCAATTTTAAATCATATTTAAAATGAGGGATTTTAATTTTGAAAATTTGTCTCATCATTTATAATTTGTATGCTTGCGGGATTCATACAATTTTGTCTAAAACATGCATACAACTATAATATCATATATTATATAGGATGATCGATTCCATTTCTAATCGACCAGTGGTTGCCAATCACGAGTCTAAGTCCAATCCTAGGTAATATGCAGGTATGCAATGCAATCCTATTACATTGAGCTTCCAATTTACATTTCTTCAGTCTTTATTGTCTGCTGGGCCCACCTCCGTCTTCAAATCTTCATCTCCCACTAAGTCTAATGTATTTACAATAAATAACCATGACAAGTAGGGGATACATTTCAAGGGGTAGGAACGGGCCATAAACCAGGCCCACTTTTAATACATATGACAATTCATATTGGGCCATAAACCAGACCCATTAATAAATCCAACAACAATAAAAACAAATGTAAATTCCTAACATACACCTACAAAATTGGTCATGGCAATCGATCATCCTTATCGAATAACATTTAATTCAAAATTAATTTATTGGATAACATGCAATGGCAATTAAATTTAAAAGGATAAAATCATATTCCATATATAAAATCTTATTTTACATACAAAATCATATTTTATCTTTTTATCAAATAAAATCATATTTTACATATAAAATCCAATTTTATACATAAAATCATATTTTACTCAATATTTCCATAAGATCATATCTTATCATCAATTGTACCAAAAATAATTAATTTCATAAAATCTGATTTAACGGATAAAATCTATAAATTTTCCAAAAATTCAAATTTATCCAAAAATCAATTTTAAAATTTTCGGACTCGAACAATTCGATCCGATGCCTCGTGGACCAATCAAAAACAATTTTCGATCGGACCAAAAATAGAATTTTAACATATTAAAATTTTAATTTAAAATTAAAAATTAAATTTTTCCCGGGCCGCCCGGGACGCTCCCGGGCTGCCCGCGCCCCAAAAAGGCTCGGGCCGGGCAGCCCGTCGCTGCCCATGGGCAGCGCCGAGCACTGCCCTAGGCACCGACCATCGCTGCCCCCCCGGGCAGCGATCCAATCGTTGCCCATGTTTTTCCCGAAAAAAAAAAAATTATTTTAAAAAATTTATTTTGTTTCAAAAACCGAGGCTTAAAAATTTTTGTACAATCGATTAATTTAATCGCTTGATCTGAGCAACCTGGCTCTGATACCACTGTTGGAGAACGGTGATCAGATCAATCAGAATTGATACCCGGTGCAGCGGAAGTTTAAAAATTTTTATATGGAACGATTCCATAATGGGTATCAAAACTTTACGATTAAATTGTGCGTGTAAAAATTAAATCACAATTAAATTTTTACCTCCAATCTCGAATCGAGATTATGGACACCAACAGATTACTCTGCTCTTGTTGTATATCCCAGGAACTGATGGACGAACTGTTCTTCAATCAAGTCCACGAACAGAGATTTAATCCCTCTGATAGATTGCACTAGAAAATCTATCAGAAGTTTCTACGAAGAGAATTAACGAATTTGATCCGTTAAACCAGACTGCAAATTCAAAATTCACAGGCTGGATTTTTCCCGAGTTGAGAGGGAGGGGGGCAGCCACTTAGAGAAAACACAGCTAGGGTTTTCGAAAATATTTTGTGACCTCTGTTGTGTAATTTCTGTACTGCAATAACTTATTTATAATGTGGGCTGCTAACAGCTTAGGGCCCATTAGTCATAAGTTCAAGCCTGACAAGCAAAGTCCGCATGTTCAAAAATTAATATAAAATTCATCGTGACTCAGATTGATAAACCAATTTCACCAATGTTCACAGAAACCATTTCTGCATCTTTTAGAGTCAAGATAAATTTTCTGAATCCGAATTCAGTGATTTCCAAAAATGCCCATCCCTATGTCATTTTAAGAAATCTTACTCCTCTACTCTCAAATAAGAAGTCCCACTTCTTTGTTCATTAAATTTAACTCTTTAAATTTAACTATCTCAACGGGGATTAAAAATCCATTACTCTGTGTGACCCTCAATGGTTCAGGGATACAGCTAGCCGTGGGCTCACAACTCCTTGTGACTCGGAACAACAATTTCCGACTTGCCCATCGAATCATGGTAAGAGCGCCTAGCAACATCGCCCCATGATTCCCTAGGTATCACTGATAGTGCCTGCAAGAACCAATAGATTTTGGTTAGCGTACAGTACGGTCCCTTCATCCATATATCCCGATCAAATCAACAACCATTGGTAAATCGAGAGTCGTTCGAGATTCGATAACTATGCAATGCATCTTGAAGATCAAATAGTGACATCGCATGTGCTACTAAGAAACCATTTCTTAAAACACATCATGTACTCTGGCCAGAGATTCGTCACACTAATATCTCCTCAGATTGCATAGGATATCCACACTATCAAGTATGTGGTGAATCCTTGACAACAAAGCATCGACTCCTATATGTGTCGTAACTGTACCCAATCCCGAAACCTGATGACCCCAATGGAGTCGGTAAACGAGTCAAAGCACAGTACTAGCATATAGAGTCTCAATGATGTTTCAAGTAGTAAGGACTAATGGTGTACAACCAAAACCACGGACTTCATCCACTCGATAAGTGATAACCACTTGGAAAGTCCGGATAGGGTAGTTCGATCATTCATCGTATGAATATCCATTTGCATGCTTTGAACATCTCTATGTTCCATACCAATGAAACGTGGTACTCGGCATTGCAAATGCTAGTCTCAATCTCGAGCGATCCTTATCCTTATTAACGGACGGCTCAATCGACTAGGAACCATTTAGAATATACAGTGACTATAAGATGTGTTTCATGATAGACATCCCCATGTACTACCACATCTTACATACACTATAGTATATTCAAGGTCTTTATCAAAACAACAATAGTATATCACAATATAACAATATGAAGAAAGATAAAGTCATTGCCATTAATAAAAGTGTAAATTATATTAAACAAAAGATTGTTTATACAAAGAGTCATCAAAGCCCTTAGCCACAAGTTGGCTCACCGGGCACCCACTCTCTCAATCTCTCACTTGCCCTAAAGCCAACTAGTCATACTACGTAGACCCATTGCTTCGCGATGTTTGTCAAATAATGGTCCTGGCAAGGGCTTAGTAAGTGGATCAGCGATATTGTCTGCAGAGGCCACTCTCTCGACAGTGATGTCTCCTCTTTCCACGATCTCCCGGATGATGTGGTATTTCCTCAGTACGTGTTTGGATCTTTGATGAGACCTTGGTTCCTTTGTCTGAGCAACGGCACCCGTTTTGTCACAGTACACCGGGACTGGACCAACAACTTCAGGAATGACGCCCAACTCTTGGACGAAATTCCTCATCCAAACGGCCTCTTTAGCAGCAGCTGATGCCACAATGTATTCTGCCTCAGTGGTGGAATCCGCGGTGGTGTCCTGCTTGGAACTCTTCCAAGAGACAGCACCGCCATTGAGCATGAACACAAATCCAGAGGTTGACTTCGAGTCATCCACGTCACTTTGGAAGCTAGAGTCGGTATAGCCTTCCAATTTCAGTTCTCTTCCTCCATATACCATGATCATATTCTTAGTCCTTCGTAAGTACTTAAGAATGTCCTTCACGGCTTTCCAATGCATTTGACTGGGATTAGCTTGATATCTGCTCGTGACACTCAGAGCAAATGCTACATCCGGTCTGGTAGATATCATCCCATACATGATACTACCTATGGCTGACGCATATGGTACATGTGTCATTTTCTCTATCTCTTCATCAGTCTTGGGACACATAGACTTGGATAGAAAAACTCCATGACACATAGGTAGATGTCCTCTCTTGGACCCATCCATTGAAAACCTTTTTAATATGGTGTCGATGTAGGATGCTTGAGTGAGTCCTATCATTCTCTTAGATCTATCCCTATAGATCTGTATCCCTAGAATATAGGATGCCTCACCCAAATCCTTCATCGAGAATCTACCTGATAACCATATCTTTGTTGACTGCAACATCCCTACGTCATTCCCAATGAGTAGGATGTCATCAATATAAAGTACTAAGAATGTCACAGCATCCTTAACTACTTTCTTGTACACGCACGGTTCCTTCGGGTTCTTGATGAAACCAAAATCCTTTATTGTTTCATCAAATTTCTGGTTCCAACTTCTTGATGCTTGTTTTAGACCATAGATCGATCTCTGAAGCTTGCATACCTTATGCTCGCTTCCCATGGATGTGAATCCCTCAGGCTGCGTCATATAGATCTCTTCCTTAATGTTTCCATTAAGAAATGCAGTCTTCACATCCATTTGCCGTATCTCATAGTCATACCAAGCAGCTATGGCAATAAGGATTCTTATGGACTTGAACATTGCAACTGGTGAAAAGGTTTCATCATAGTCAACTCCTTGTCTTTGAGTATAACCTTTCGCCACCAATCGCACCTTGTAGGTCAATACCTTACCATCAGGCCCAAGTTTTCTCTTGTAGATCCATTTACACCCTATTGGAACAATTCCATCGGGAGGATCTACTAAAGACCAAACTTGGTTTGTATGCATCGAATCTATTTCCGACTGCATAGCTTCAAGCCATAAATTTGAATCCGCATCAGAAATTGCTTCCTTGAAGTTTCTTGGATCACATCCAACATCGGGTTCATCTTGATCCCCTTCAAGAAGAAGACCATATCGAATAGGAGGTCTAGAAGTCCTCTCGGATCTTCTAGGTATAGGCATGTCCATCAATGGTTCCTGAGGTGTAGGATCATTATTTTGTATTTCGGGTTCATCTCGAATTTCTTCGAGTTCCATCATCTTGCCTTTCTTATCCAATAAGAACTCCTTCTCCAAGAAGGTGGCATTCCTTGAAACAAAAACCTTTGTTTCAGCAGGATGATAGAAATAATATCCGATTGAATTCTTCGGATACCCTACAAAATAACATAAGGTGGATCGACTATCCAACTTATCTCCCACTGTCTGCTTCACGTAAGCAGGACATCCCCAAATCCTCAAGTAGGAATACTTAGGAGCTTTGCCATTCCATAACTCGTATGGTGTTTTGTCCACTGCTTTGGTGTGGACGTTGTTCAACAACAACACCGCCGTTTCAAGCGTGTAGCCCCAAAACGAAGGTGGAAGCTCAGTGAAGCTCATCATGGATCGAACCATGTCCAACAAAGTTCGATTACGACGCTCCGATACACCATTCAGCTGTGGTGTCATAGGAGGAGTCCACTGAGAGAGAATCCCATTCTCTTTCAGATAGTCCAAAAACTCGATACTTAAGTATTCTCCACCTCGATCCGATCGAAGTGCTTTAATACTTTTACCTAGCTTGTTTTCTACTTCAGCCTTGAATTCTTTGAACTTTTCAAATGCTTCAGACTTATATTTCATTAAATATAAATACCCATACCTTGAATAATCATCAGTAAAGGTAATAAAGTAGGTGTGGCCATATTGAGTACCAATTCTAAATGGACCACAAACGTCTGTATGGATCAAATCCAACAGATTTTGACTACGCTCAGGTTTCCCTTAAAAGAAGATTTAGTCATTTTTCCTTTCAGGCAGGACTCACAAGTAGGTAGAGAGTTAATATCAGACATATCAAACATGCCCTCTCCCACTAGCTTGTTCATCCTCCTTGAGGAAATATGACCTAGCCTAGCATGCCAAAGGTTTGCCGGGTTTGACTATCGATTTTCCTTTTGTTTGTTGTTACCGGTTTATCAACATAATTTATTGGAACGTCTTTTAATTTTAAGTTATATAGATCGTTTTCAAGTTGTCCATTTCCAATCAAACATTCATTCTTGTAAATATTGCAAATCCCATTCACAAAATTGCAAGAAAAACCATCTCTATCAAGCATAGAAACAGAAATAATGTTTTTAATTAAATCTGGAACAAATAAAACATCTCTCAAAAGTAACTTAAAATCGTTCTGCAAAATTAAATAAACGTCTCCCACAGCTTTAGCTTCAACTCTGGAACCATTTCCGAGCCTCAGCTGGGTCTCACCCATTCTAAGCTTGCGACTTCTTGTCATCACCTGCTAATCATTGCAAATGTGAGATCCACATCCGGTATCCAATACCCAAGAAGTAGTATTAAGTGAAACATTTATTTCAATATAGAACATACCCTTCGCAGTTCGCAACTGCTCTAGATATTCCTTGCAGTTACGTTTCCAATGACCGGGTTTCTTGCAGTGATGGCAAACATCCTTGGACTTTTCCATGTTTGAAGCCTTTGTCTTGTACTTCTTCTCGGGTTCGGTTTTTTTGGGTGGGGCAGAACGTTTCTTACCCTTTGTACTTGGCCCCTTCTTAGCAGAAGAAGAGGAGCCCACCAAGAAAGCCGGTTTATCCTTCTTTAAAGTGGATTCATATGTTACAAGCATATTGACCATCTCTTCAAGGGTGGCCTCTATCTTGTTCATATTGAAATTCACCACAAATCCGTCAAACGAAGAAGGAAGAGATAGAAGTAATAAGTCCACGTTGAGTTCATGCTCCAACACCAAATCAAGCATTACCAACTTCTGTATGAGCCAAATCACTCGTACCCCATGATCACGGATCGAAGTCCCTTCACGCATGCGACACGTCATTAGCTCTTTTACAGTAGCGAACCTTTCAGCTCTCGATTGAGCCCCAAAAAGTTCCTTGAGTTGTACGTGAATGTCAGCAGCATTCACGGTGTCCTCAAATCGCCTCTGGAGTTCATCAGACATCGAGGCTTGCATATAACATTTGGCCTTGATATCATGGTCCCACCATGTATCATGTTTGGCCAACTCTTCCGGACTTATGTCTGCTGGTGCTTCCTTCAAAGGAAATTTTTCTAACACGTAGAGCATCTTCTCCGAGGTCAAGACAATCTTCAACTTACGGAACCATTCCGTATAGTTTGCGCCAGTCAGTTTATTTTGTTCGAGGATAGAGAATAGTGGATTGCGCGAATTCATCTTAATGAAATACTGAAAAGAAACAGACAATTATCAGTGATTGTTTAATTAATTTACTAAGACATAAAATAGGCGAAATTTATTTTATGAATCTCACTCCCACTATTTTAACGATTTCACTACCCTCTAGTGAAAACGGGAAACTGTTTTCCTTAGTGGGAACATGGAGTCCAATTGACAAACTATGGTCCCGAATAATATCAGCCAACCATAATTTTCAAAAGGTAGAGCCCAATTGCTTCCAAAGCAACCTCCACGTTTTTACCTCATGTCCAATAAGGGCCCAATAATATGACGCCGTTTATTGTGACATGTCAAGATGACCCATCAATATTAAGTTGTGATGGACGGTCGCCATGTGGATCTCCCAATAATATGAGCCGATCCCATGGGAGTTCCACCCAACTTACAACATGTGTCGATCCAATGTACAGCTTTCCGACGAACGAGCCCCCCCAATAATATGAGCCGGACCGTATCCGCAGGTAGCATCTCATACATTGATCGTTGATGAAAGGTAGGAACATTTAAACAATATTTAAATTTCCTTTATTTATCTTGATATCAATTTTAAATCATATTTAAAATGAGGGATTTTAATTTTGAAAATTTGTCTCATCATTTATAATTTGTATGCTTGCGGGATTCATACAATTTTGTCTAAAACATGCATACAACTATAATATCATATATTATATAGGATGATCGATTCCATTTCTAATCGACCCGTGGTTGCCAATCACGAGTCTAAGTCCAATCCTAGGTAATATGCAGGTATGCAATGCAATCCTATTACATTGAGCTTCCAATTTACATTTCTTCAGTCTTTATTGTCTGCTGGGCCCACCTCCGTCTTCAAATCTTCATCTCCCACTAAGTCTAATGTATTTACAATAAATAACCATGACAAGTAGGGGATACATTTCAAGGGGTGGGAATGGGCCATAAACCAGGCCCACTTTTATTACATATGACAATTCATATTGGGCCATAAACCAGGCCCATTAATAAATCCAACAACAATAAAAACAAATGTAAATTCCTAACATACACCTACAAAATTGGTCATGGCAATCGATCATCCTTATCGAATAACATTTAATTCAAAATTAATTTATTGGATAACATGCATTGGCAATTAAATTTAAAAGGATAAAATCATATTCCATATATAAAATCTTATTTTACATACAAAATCATATTTTATCTTTTTATCAAATAAAATCATATTTTACATATAAAATCCAATTTTATACATAAAATCATATTTTACTCAATATTTCCATAAGATCATATCTTATCATCAATTGTACCAAAAATAATTAATTTCATAAAATCTGATTTAACGGATAAAATCTATAAATTTTCCAAAAATTCAAATTTATCCAAAAATCAATTTTAAAATTTTCGGACTCGAACAATTCGATCCGATGCCTCGTGGACCAATCAAAAACAATTTTCGATCGGACCAAAAATAGAATTTTAACATATTAAAATTTTAATTTAAAATTAAAAATTAAATTTTTCCCGGGCCGCCCGGGACGCTCCCGGGCTGCCCGCGCCCCAAAAAGGCTCGGGCCGGGCAGCCCGTCGCTGCCCATGGGCAGCGCCGAGCGCTGCCCTAGGCACCGACCATCGCTGCCCCCCCGGGCAGCGATCCAATCGTTGCCCATGTTTTTCCCGAAAAAAAAAAATTTATTTTAAAAAATTTATTTTGTTTCAAAAACCGAGGCTTAAAAATTTTTGTACAATCGATTAATTTAATCGCTTGATCTGAGCAACCTGGCTCTGATACCACTGTTGGAGAACGGTGATCAGATCAATCAGAATTGATACCCGGTGCAGCGGAAGTTTAAAAATTTTTATATGGAACGATTCCATAATGGGTATCAAAACTTTACGATTAAATTGTGCGTGTAAAAATTAAATCACAATTAAATTTTTACCTCCAATCTCGAATCGAGATTATGGACACCAACAGATTACTCTGCTCTTGTTGTATATCCCAGGAACTGATGGACGAACTGTTCTTCAATCAGGTCCACGAACAGAGATTTAATCCCTCTGATAGATTGCACTAGAAAATCTATCAGAAGTTTCTACGAAGAGAATTAACGAATTTGATCCGTTAAACCAGACTGCAAATTCAAAATTCACAGGCTGGATTTTTCCCGAGTTGAGAGGGAGGGGGGCAGCCACTTAGAGAAAACACAGCTAGGGTTTTCGAAAATATTTTGTGACCTCTGTTGTGTAATTTCTGTACTGCAATAACTTATTTATAATGTGGGCTGCTAACAGCTTAGGGCCCATTAGTCATAAGTTCAAGCCTGACAAGCAAAGCCCGCATGTTCAAAAATTAATATAAAATTCATTGTGACTCAGATTGATAAACCAATTTCACCAATGTTCACAGAAACCATTTCTGCATCTTTTAGAGTCAAGATAAATTTTCTGAATCCGAATTCAGTGATTTCCAAAAATGCCCATCCCTATGTCATTTTAAGAAATCTTACTCCTCTACTCTCAAATAAGAAGTCCCACTTCTTTGTTCATTAAATTTAACTCTTTAAATTTAACTATCTCAACGGGGATTAAAAATCCATTACTCTGTGTGACCCTCAATGGTTCAGGGATACAGCTAGCCGTGGGCTCACAACTCCTTGTGACTCGGAACAACAATTTCCGACTTGCCCATCGAATCATGGTAAGAGCGCCTAGCAACATCGCCCCATGATTCCCTAGGTATCACTGATAGTGCCTGCAAGAACCAATAGATTTTGGTTAGCGTACAGTACGGTCCCTTCATCCATATATCCCGATCGAATCAACAACCATTGGTAAATCGAGAGTCGTTCGAGATTCGATAACTATGCAATGCATCTTGAAGATCAAATAGTGACATCGCATGTGCTACTAAGAAACCATTTCTTAAAACACATCATGTACTCTGGCCAGAGATTCGTCACACTAATATCTCCTCAGATTGCATAGGATATCCACACTATCAAGTATGTGGTGAATCCTTGACAACAAAGCATCGACTCCTATATGTGTCGTAACTGTACCCAATCCCGAAACCTGATGACCCCAATGGAGTCGGTAAACGAGTCAAAGCACAGTACTAGCATATAGAGTCTCAATGATGTTTCAAGTAGTAAGGACTAATGGTGTACAACCAAAACCGCGGACTTCATCCACTCGATAAGTGATAACCACTTGGAAAGTCCGGATAGGGTAGTTCGATCATTCATCGTATGAATATCCATTTGCATGCTTTGAACATCTCTATGTTCCATACCAATGAAACGTGGTACTCGGCATCGCAAATGCTAGTCTCAATCTCGAGCGATCCTTATCCTTATTAACGGACGGCTCAATCGACTAGGAACCATTTAGAATATATAGTGACTATAAGATGTGTTTCATGATAGACATCCCCATGTACTACCACATCTTACATACACTATAGTATATTCAAGGTCTTTATCAAAACAACAATAGTATATCACAATATAACAATATGAAGAAAGATAAAGTCATTGCCATTAATAAAAGTGTAAATTATATTAAACAAAAGATTGTTTATACAAAGAGTCATCAAAGCCCTTAGCCACAAGTTGGCTCACCGGGCACCCACTCTTTCAATCTCTCACTTGCCCTAAAGCCAACTAGTCATACTACGTAGACCCATTGCTTCGCGATGTTTGTCAAATAATGGTCCTGGCAAGGGCTTAGTAAGTGGATCAGCGATATTGTCTGCAGAGGCCACTCTCTCGACAGTGATGTCTCCTCTTTCCACGATCTCCCGGATGATGTGGTATTTCCTCAGTACGTGTTTGGATCTTTGATGAGACCTTGGTTCCTTTGTCTGAGCAACGGCACCCATTTTGCCACAGTACACCGGGACTAGACCAACAACTTCAGGAATGACGCCCAACTCTTGGACGAAATTCCTCATCCAAACGGCCTCTTTAGCAGCAGCTGATGCCGCAATGTATTCTGCCTCAGTGGTGGAATCCGCGGTGGTGTCCTGCTTGGAACTCTTCCAAGAGACAGCACCGCCATTGAGCATGAACACAAATCCAGAGGTTGACTTCGAGTCATCCACGTCACTTTGGAAGCTAGAGTCGGTATAGCCTTCCAATTTCAGTTCTCTTCCTCCATATACCATGAACATATTCTTAGTCCTTCGTAAGTACTTAAGAATGTCCTTCACGGCTTTCCAATGCATTTGACCGGGATTAGCTTGATATCTGCTCGTGACACTCAGAGCAAATGCTACATCCGGTCTGGTAGATATCATCCCATACATGATACTACCTATGGCTGACGCATATGGTACATGTGTCATTTTCTCTATCTCTTCATCAGTCTTGGGACACATGGACTTGGATAGAGAAACTCCATGACACATAGGTAGATGTCCTCTCTTGGACCCATCCATTGAAAACCTTTTCAATATGGTGTCGATGTAGGATGCTTGAGTGAGTCCTATCATTCTCTTAGATCTATCCCTATAGATCTGTATCCCTAGAATATAGGATGCCTCACCCAAATCCTTCATCGAGAATCTACCTGATAACCATATCTTTGTTGACTGCAACATCCCTACGTCATTCCCAATGAGTAGGATGTCATCAACATAAAGTACTAAGAATGTCACAGCATCCTTAACTACTTTCTTGTACACGCACGGTTCCTCCGGGTTCTTGATGAAACCAAAATCCTTTATTGTTTCATCAAATTTCTGGTTCCAACTTCTTGATGCTTGTTTTAGACCATAGATCGATCTCTGAAGCTTGCATACCTTATGCTCGCTTCCCATGGATGTGAATCCCTCAGGCTGCGTCATATAGATCTCTTCCTTAATGTTTCCATTAAGAAATGCAGTCTTCACATCCATTTGTCATATCTCATAGTCATACCAAGCAGCTATGGCAATAAGGATTCTTATGGACTTGAACATTGCAACTGGTGAAAAGGTTTCATCATAGTCAACTCCTTGTCTTTGAGTATAACCTTTCGCCACCAATCGCGCCTTGTAGGTCAATACCTTACCATCAGGCCCAAGCTTTCTCTTGTAGATCCATTTACACCCTATTGGAACAATTCCATCGGGAGGATCTACTAAAGACCAAACTTGGTTTATATGCATCGAATCTATTTCCGACTGCATAGCTTCAAGCCATAAATTTGAATCCGCATCAGAAATTGCTTCCTTGAAGTTTCTTGGATCACATCCAACATCGGGTTCATCTTGATCCCCTTCAAGAAGAAGACCATATCGAATAGGAGGTCTAGAAGTCCTCTCGGATCTTCTAGGTATAGGCGTGTCCATCAATGGTTCCTGAGGTGTAGGATCATTATTTTATATTTCGGGTTCTTCTCGAATTTCTTCGAGTTCCATCATCTTGCCTTTCTTATCCAATAAGAACTCCTTCTCCAAGAAGGTGGCATTCCTTGAAACAAACACCTTTGTTTCAGCAGGATGATAGAAATAATATCCGATTGAATTCTTCGGATACCCTACAAAATAACATAAGGTGGATCGACTATCCAACTTATCTCCCACTGTCTGCTTCACGTAAGCAGGACATCCCCAAATCCTCAAGTAGGAATACTTAGGAGCTTTGCCATTCCATAACTCATATGGTGTTTTGTCCACTGCTTTGGTGTGGATGTTGTTCAACAACAACATCGCCGTTTCAAGCGTGTAGCCCCAAAACAAAGGTGGAAGCTCAGTGAAGCTCATCATGGATCGAACCATGTCCAACAAAGTTCGATTACGACGCTCCGATACACCATTCAGCTGTGGTGTCATAGGAGGAGTCCACTGAGAGAGAATCCCATTCTCTTTCAGATAGTCCAAAAACTCGGTACTTAAGTATTCTCCACCTCGATCCGATCGAAGTGCTTTAATACTTTTACCTAGCTTGTTTTCTACTTCATCCTTGAATTCTTTGAACTTTTCAAATGCTTCAGACTTATATTTCATTAAATATAAATACCCATACCTTGAATAATCATCAGTAAAGGTAATGAAGTAGGTGTGGCCATATTGAGTACCAATTCTAAATGGACCACAAACGTCTGTATGGATCAAATCCAACAGATTTTGACTACGCTCAGGTTTCCCTTAAAAGGAGATTTAGTCATTTTTCCTTTCAGGCAGGACTCACAAGTAGGTAGAGAGTTAATATCAGACATATCAAACATGCCCTCTCCCACTAGCTTGTTCATCCTCCTTGAGGAAATATGACCTAGCCTAGCATGCCAAAGGTTTGCCGGGTTTTGACTATCGATTTTCCTTTTGTTTGTTGTTACCGGTTTATCAACATAATTTATTGGAACGTCTTTTAATTTTAAGTTATATAGATCGTTTTCAAGTTGTCCATTTCCAATCAAACATTCATTCTTGTAAATATTGCAAATCCCATTCACAAAATTGCAATAAAAACCATCTCTATCAAGCATAGAAACAGAAATAATGTTTT
Organism: Henckelia pumila; assembly: GCF_033568475.1. Lineage (NCBI taxonomy): Eukaryota > Viridiplantae > Streptophyta > Magnoliopsida > Lamiales > Gesneriaceae > Henckelia > Henckelia pumila. Next base: position 205,391,627 of record NC_133123.1, read on the forward strand.
TAATTAAATCTGGAACAAATAAAACATCTCTCAAAAGTAACTTAAAATCGTTCTGCAAAATTAAATAAACGTCTCCCACAGCTTTAGCTTCAACTCTGGAACCATTTCCGAGCCTCAACTGGGTCTCACCCATTCTAAGCTTGCGACTTCTTGTCATCACCTGCAAATCATTGCAAATGTGAGATCCATATCCGGTATCCAATACCCAAGAAGTAGTATTAAGTGAAACATTTATTTCAATATAGAACATACCCTTCGCAGTTCGCAACTGCTCTAGATATTCCTTGCAGTTACGTTTCCAATGACCGGGTTTCTTGCAGTGATGGCAAACATCCTTGGACTTTTCCATGTTTGAAGCCTTTGTCTTGTACTTCTTCTCGGGTTCGGTTTTCTTGGGTGGGGCAGAACGTTTCTTACCCTTTGTACTTGGCCCCTTCTTAGCAGAAGAAGAGGAGCCCACCAAGAAAGCCGGTTTATCCTTCTTTAAAGTGGATTCATATGTTACAAGCATATTGACCATCTCTTCAAGGGAGGCCTCTATCTTTTTCATATTGAAATTCACCACAAATCCGTCAAACGAAGAAGGAAGAGATAGAAGTAATAAGTCCACGTTGAGACTAGATATTTTATTATTGTTAGTTATTTATTAGTTTTTATTAATTTTGTTGTTTCTTGCTTGTGAGGTACTTGGAGATGGACCATCGACAGGTATTCACAAGATTTGGCCAGCAATACTTGGAGCCTTTCTATGCTGCTTGGGAAAGATTCAATGATTTGGCGAACAGATTTCAATGTCATCAGTTTTCGACTTACACCCTCACTAAAAATTTTTATGGTGGTTTGGATGAGATTACAAGAAGTTGGGTAGATTCTGGAGCTTTGGCCACTGGCAGTCAATTGTTTAGAAGAGATGAAGACAGTGCGATGCACTTGTTAAATGATATGGCAGATTTCGACTACCATTGGCATTGTGATCCTTCATTGCAAGGTTGGAGTCACAAATATCCTCCAGATATCAACTCTAAAAATTTTACAAACCAACCATCGGAGAGTCAAGAAGAGTGTGTAGGGTGTTCTGAAGATTATGTGGCTCAGTTGGAGAATATTTTGCGGCAACAGACAGAGACAAATCAATTCTTAGAAAGCCGTATCAAGTCTTGGAGTCTTTTGGATGAACAGACTGCGCTTCTTAGAGAACCAAATTTTGAGATATGCCAAGAGAGTGAAGTAACTGAGCCAGCGCATGAAGAAATAATTTTTGAGGAATTTTCTTGTGAAGAAGAGCCAATAGTGGACTTGGAGGAGGAAGAAACATACAAGGCTACAGATTTTACCTAGTCAATAGTCGTTCCATGTACACCGTTAGAATATTCTTTCTTGCCATTGACGCCACCTCCAAAATATTCCATCCTCCATGAGCTTCAGCCTGCAATCCGAGTCTCCTTCCAAACTAATCAGTTCAAACTGAGTGTTGTTGGACCGACAAGCTTAAATTGTCAATATCACGCCAAGCTTGAGGGCGAAGGAAATCAAGACCCATACTTAGAGTCGTATGATTCTTACTATGGGCGGCAGCCACTCTTTGATGGTGGCTTCTGCATAGTCGGGCTGTAGACTATAAATTTAGCGCTGACTGGGAGGCAGCCCAGTGTTCTTTCCCTTATTTTTTTTAATTTAATTTTTTTTTTTGTTTTTTTTATTTATTTTTACTTCTTTCCAATTCCAGTTTGCCGAGCCTGCCGATATACACAGTCTGATGCTGCTGTCCCAGCTGATACTATCAAGAAGGAAGATGATGCATCGAAAACTAGGGGAGTGTTATTTTTGTTTTCATTGTTTTTTTGTTTGTCCTGCATTTGTGTGTTTATTGCATTCTGTTCATTGTTCTGGAGCATTGAGGGCAATGCTTTGGATAAGTATGGGGGGTAGACTAGTATTGCATTGTCTATGTGTTTGTGTTGCATCTGTCATATTTCGTTTTTGTTTGCATACAGTTTGTGTTTGTTGTTGTTTGCATTGTTATGAGTAGGATGAGTCATAATAGCCAATGATGATGAAGTTTATTTGAAAAAATGGATTTTTGAAAAAATTTTGCTCTTGACTTGAACTGTAGGTTGAACCGTGAATATTTTTAAGCACTAATGTTAGACCAGTGAATTGTAGCGAAAGATTTGATGAAGTTTCTGTCTGTTTGACCAACACGAAAATAGGTGGTTTGTGGATCTTGATTGTGTTCTATGAATTTTGATGAGGCTCTAGTTTACACTTATGATCTTGGGCGCACCTAAAAAAAAATATTTTCAATTCCATCCGGGCCTTGAAAGGATTAAAATCCTATAAAAGATTAAATTTAAGGCTAAGTATGCGGATTAAATGGGATTGATGCTCCATCCGGGCTATAGACGAGGGGATTAGAAAGAAAATATAGAATGATTTTTCGTATCCTATCCAGTTATAGCTAAGTCAGCGAGTAATTATTGGGGCTAAAGCAATACCGGGTGCAAAATCCGGAGGTGTGTAATTCATTATCTCAAGGGAGGTGGGTATGTCTAGAGGTCATTGGAAGGAATGGGCACTTGAAAAGTGAAACTTGCACTGATTTGTCATAGGCCGCTAAGAAGATTTGAGACGAATTCGGTCTAAGTTGCATGAAACTGGAATGACATTTCACACACACATTCACGTTAAACCGAAAGTGTATTATGAAAAGTTGAAAGTATGTCTGTGTTTTAGGTTTTGTGATTGAACTTCTCGGAGGCTGTGCACATTTATGAATCGTCCTTATTTATGTCGTTGTTTGCATTTTGTTTTTTGCATGTCTTGCTCGAGGGCGAGCAAGGTTTAAGTATGGGGGTGTTGATAAGTGCATTTTGTGTGCATTATTTCGTGATAGGTTTATGTCTATTTTGTATGCATTCATATCATTTTTATGTGTTTTTATGTGTTTTAGTGCATGTGTGTGTATTTCACTCCTCGGGTTGATTTTGTAGGAAAATATATTTTTGAAGAGTGAATTACGGAGCAGCTTTGTTCAAAAAATTAAATTTAATTTTAGAAAGATCCAAATCCAATCTTCACCATTCCGAATAAAATTGAAGATGTTTTGAAGCTACTGTCCAAATTTCAGCTCAATCCGACGGCTAGATCTTGAGATATGAATTTTTTAAATCGTCGCTCGGCGCAGAAAATTTGTACTGCGCGCGCGAGAATCAAGCTCGCGCGCGCGCGAGTCGGACGTCTAGACTTCTGTTTTTTAATGCTGCGTGCGTGCGCGTGTTCCGATGTCATATGTGTTCCGAAAAATCCTTATTTTGTAAAGGAAATTAACTTGTAGGCATTCCGGACTATATATATACAAGATATAACATATTTTTGAGTTTTTCCGAAGTTCCAGAGCGCAGACAACACAGAGGAGGCGGCTACAAGGCTTGGGAGAGAAGATTTCTCTTTTCTTTTTTTCTTCTCAGTTTTATTTTTGAATTATTGTTTTTAATTATTGAGTAGTTTATTTTCAACCAAGACGGCGTAATTGGGCCGAACAAATTTATGTAGAAAACTTGGATGTTTGTTTGAGATTTTTCTGACTTGATTTTATTTTATTGATTTTGAGATTTATATTTGTCTTGTGAATAGTCTGATCAACTGTTTGCTTGCACGTTAATCGATTTCAAGTCGACAGAGAAGGTTTTGATTTTGATCACTTTGATAATCATCATATTGTAAAACTGACTAGAAATAGAATTCGGTTTCAGTGTGCGGTTTGGATGTAAACTGAATTTTCACAAATATTTAATGCATTCAAATTTGATTAGAATTTCGAAAGATTAGTTCATCAATATTTGAATAGGTTTGATTGTTCTAGAAATAGTCCTTTGAACAAGTTAGGAGAATTCTCGTAATTTAAGATTAAATCTGAGTCCTGAATCGACTACTTGTTACATGATTTGTTCGGTACCTACGTGTGTCTTGGTTGTCACTTTTTAATTAAATTTTCTTTTCAGCTATTTTAATTATTATTTCTTAAGCAGTTTTTATTTTATATTCTTATTTTATTTAATTCAAAATTCTTTCTATTATTTTGTCTAGATTAAGTAAAACAATTAAATCTTGAGAATTGACAACAGTCCCTGTGAGATCGATACTTGGACTCTTTGTCCACTTTACTATTACTTGACCTGGTACACTTGCCAATAATTATTTTTAATACCGATTTAGCCGGTCAGTACCCTTACCAACGCATAGAACTCCTTGTCGTAGGTAGGATAATTCAAAGACGCTCTACTCAACTTCTCACTGAAGTACGCCATTGGTTTTCCCCCTTGCATCAAAACGCCTCCAATTCCTAAACCTGATGCATCACATTCAATATCAAACGTATTAGTAAAATCAGGTAAAACAAGTAAATGAGCATTAATTAACTTTTGCTTAATAATATTAAAAGACTTCTCTTGCTCCTCGCCCCAATGGAATGAAACGTTTTTTTCGATAACCGCAGTAATGGGCGCCGCTAATGTGCTAAAATCCTTCACGAATCTCCTGTAAAAACTCGCAAGGCCATGGAAACTTCGAACTTGACCAATAGAAGTAGCGTTGGCCAATCTCGAATATCACTTACCTTTTCTTTATCAACTTTCACACCTTGTGAACTCACAATAAAACCAAGAAACACGAGTTCTTTTGTACAAAACACACATTTCTTCAGGTTAGCATATAAATGTTCAGCACGCAATATGATTAAAACAACTCTCAAGTGTTCCACATGATCATCTAAGTTTTTGCTATATACCAATATATCATCAAAATAGACAATCACAAACTTTCCAATATATGCACGCAAAATATGATTCATTAAACGCATAAAAGTACCTAGTGCATTAGTCAAACCAAAAGGCATAACCATCCATTCATACAACCCATACTTTTTTTTAAATGCAGTTTTCCACTCGTCTCCCTCTCTCATCCTAATTTGATGATAACCACTTTTAAGATCAATTTTTCTAAACACACAAGCACCATACAATTCATCTAACATATCATCTAGTCTAGGAATAGGATGTCTATACTTGATGGTAATGTTATTTATAGCTCTACAATCAACACACATACACCAAGATCCATCTTTTTTTGGTACTAACAACACAGGTACATCACATGGTGACATCACTCACGCACAAAACCTTTATCTAAAAGTCACTTACCTGTCGCTGCAATTCTTTTGTTTCCTCCGGATTGCTCCTATAAGTTGGACGATTCGGTAATGCACTCCCGGGTACCAAGTCGATTTGGTGCTCAATCCCTCTCATAGGTGGTAATCCTTGAGGTACTCCTCCAAAAATAAATCATCGAACTCATGCAATAGAGAAACAACAACGCTCGAAATATCTCCGGCTATATCACTTGTGTTAAGGAGGACCTCCTTATAAAACATCAACACAAGTGGAACATGTGAGCTCATGAATTCTCTCAACTCACTCTTTTGGGCTATATATAATTTTTTTTCAGTCTCTTTTTGCTCAATTTTTTTTCATCATTTTTTTTTATCATTCTTTTCTTCTAAGGCCATCTCACTTTTTTGTTCACTTTTTTATGGTCTCATCTCTCTTTTTCTTTTTCATTTGATCCTCCAACACTTGCTTTGGAGTCATAGGCATCAATACAATGGACTTTTTTTCATTACAAACGAATATTTATTTTTAAAGCCATCATGAACCACTCTCCTATCAAACTGTCATGGTCTACCAAATAAAATATGACACGCTTGCATAGGGACCACATCACACAGAACCTCATCAACATATTTGCCAATAGAAAATGATACCACAACTTGCCTATTAACTCTCACCTCCGCACAGTCATTAAACTAGTGCAACCTATATGGTTGAAGATGCTTCAAAAGAGACAACCCCAATTTTTCCACAAGTTCTCAACTCGCTACATTGGTGCAACTACCCCCATCAATAATAAGACTGCACACCTTCCCATTCACAAAACAACGAGTATGAAAAAGATTTTCTCTCTGAATTTCTTCTTCCTCTCTAGGTTGTGCATGTAACACTCTCCTATTCACCAATAACTCACCAACAACAGCCCCAAACCCATCCTCATCATCAGGATCTACCAACGCAGGCATACCATCAAAATTTTCCTCCTCACTCTCCGACTCCACATCACCACAAGCATTAATAATCATCAATATCTTATTTGAGAATTGGCTAGAAATATGGTCAATACCTTGACACCTAAAACATTTAATATCTCTATTGAGTATTAGAAGTTTCAGATGTACCTTTAACCACTTGCTTTGGTGCCTCCGATTTGGTGTCAGATTTTGGTTTGAACACCGGCTTGTTGTCCTCCCGTTTTTCAACATTTAGACGCCAAGAAGTAGGCGATCCTCCACCTAAAGTAAATCGGCCAGCTCCTCTTCTCTTGAGCTGCTTCTCCACCTTCATGGTCGTCTGCACCATCTCATCCAAATCAAAACAGTGGCGAAGCTCCACTTGGTCTTGGATTTCTCTATTCAAACCGCATAAAAATCTGGCCATTGTAGCTTCATTATCCTCCTCAATATTGGTCCGAATCATCGTGGTCTCCAAATCTTTGTAGTAATCCTCCACGCTCCTTGGACCCTGCTTCAAAGTTTGTAAACGCCTATACAGATCACGATAATAATGGTTAGGCACAAATCGCTTCTTCATGACACACTTCATCTCTTTCCACGTTTCAATAGGCGGCTCCCCACACCTCCTTCGAGTGGTCACTAATTGATCCCACCAAATTAACGCATAGTCTACAAACTCAACCACTGCCAACCTCACTTTCTTAAGATCAGAATAGTGATGGCAATCAAACACAAACTCCACATGCTTCTCCCATTCCAAATACGCATCCGGATCAGATTTTCCATGAAATTCTGAAATTTTCATCTTAATACTACTAATATTCTCATCCTCCATACTGCCCTCCATATATTTTCCATGCACCACTTCTCGACTATGTCTACCCCCATGTACTCTTCTCTCCCCATCCCAATTTTCATCAAAACTCTCCTCTCCATCTTTAAAATTATTCCCCTTCCTATTTTTATTTTTTTTTCACTACCACTACTCTCCTCCAATTTACTCATCCGCTCATGAAGATGATCTAAATCCGTTCTCATCACCCATGTCAACTGCCCCATCAACGCCTCCATTTGAACCTTGGAAATTCCTTGGTTCACACTTTCACTAACATCTTTATTAGAGTTCATGGTACCTGCAAGAAAATCGTTAGTAATAAACTTCCTCACACAAATTCTCACAGTTCACTCAAAACGAATCACTCAATTACTCCTTTTTTTAACTCAAATTTATGGAGAGGCTTTGCTTTGTAGAATAAAATTCAAACCTTCAAGTTTAAAACTTTTAGACGCTTGAAAATTGACCCACAAAGATTGCACAAACACAAGTAGGGAATTTTATGGACAACTTGACTCTGACTCGCTTCAAGGATGAATAAAGTCAAAGAAATTGTCCACAAGCTACTTTTCTTCACTTTTTTTTTTCAAATTTTTGGCCCCACTATTTATTTTGACCGGTTTTTTTTTCAATTTATAAATTGTAGCACAAGACACGAGACTTGGATAACAAGTTTGAAAGAAGCGACACAAAAAATTTGATATGAGATAGATGAAGAACGGAGAACGAAGGATGAAGAACGACGAACACGAAAAAAACGAAGAACATATGAACATAAGATACTTAATTGATTCAAAACCTTGGCTTTGATACCAAATGATATGAATCTTGATGTATAAGATTAGCAAACACGATTACAAATACGAATCGCACCCTCTAATCAATAAACAAAAGATCCAAAGTTTTGCCCAATCTTTGAAACAAGTAAAATTGATAGGATTTTGGATTTCCACCTTTAATCGACGGTACGATTAAAAACATAAATCACGATAATTGAAACCAAAGAAAACCTTCAGATAACTTGTATCTGACAATCTTCAATGAGAAACAATCGACAAATGCTTTCAAGTAATTAACCTAGAAAAAGTTTGGTTTGAAAAACCAAAGCAAAGCTTTGAATAAAATTCTAGAGTGAATTTCAATATTTTTTGTGTATAAACTGAATCTGAATTATTAATTAATAAAAATAAACAAAGTATTTATAGTTTACAACTCACAATATAAGATAATGCAAAATATTGTAAAGATATCACAAAATATTGTTGTGATATTTTCCTATCGAAACTAGAACACCCAAAATAAAAAAATATTAAAATAATAATAAAATAGAAAACACACACAACACGTCGCGTTGTGTAAGAGTCATGAACCCGTCCCGATGCGCAAACAGTCAGCGAGATTTCTCGCGTGAAATCTCCTCAAGCGCAGATGCGCAATTCCGAAGCGCAGAAGCGTCGAAACAAAGAAACCAAATTCCCGCATATGCGCTCATATTTCCCACATATGCACAAAAGTCCAGCAACCGATGAAACTAAAACGCCGCATATGCACAAAATCTCTTGCATATGCACAAAACTCCAGACACGTAAGAAATTCCAAAAAAACTAAAACACCGCATATGCACAAAATTTCCCGCATATGCACAAAACTCCAGAAACTTAAGAAATCCCATTTGCACAGAGGCGTGAAATCATTCCTCCTCCATTCAATTGCCGCACCAATTTTGCATCATTTTGTTGATCCTTTTTCACTTCAAGAACATTAAAACATCCTTCAAATTGATCTTCAATATCACCAACACTATTTTGATAATTTGTCATGAAACTTTGAAGGGCTTCTTTAAATTTCTTGCTTCGACCTCTCGTAAATGGTCATTGTGGCATCGCCAACGGTTCTTTAGCTTCCTTAGTCACTTGTTCAATATGCACACCATCCATGATCGCATCACCTAGGCTCACTAGATCTAATGGGTTCAGGTGAGCATAATTATGATGATGAGCATATTTCCCCGACTGGCGGTGAGAACGTCTGAGCGCCCATGCAGCTAGTCCGTCTGTGACATTCTGCTCAGCTTATGTTTAACAGTTTTGAGATATTTAAACATTATGTTATTTTCGCATATGACAGAATTTTATTCTTTTTTAATGTTTTGAGGATTTTCTAATTATGTGTTCATGATTGGAGGATTTTAGGAAAAGTTTTTACGTATGCATGAATTTTGAATTATTGGATTTATGTCTAAGTTGCATGGATTATATATATATATATATAGCATTGTAAAAAAATAAAAAAAATTAGTAGCGTAGGGTCGTTTCAGTTCGTATCAGAGCAAGGTCCTGGAGGGTGACTAGTCTGCTACGTGGAGCTCAGAAGCCGCACTGCCAGTATGTGAGTTTTAAATGTTTTATGTTATGTTTTATGTATGGCACACATGATTTATGTTATGATAATTTTATGTTATGAAAATTTTAAGTATGAAAGTTTGAAAATAAAATGCTTAATTATGCATGGCGGTTACGTGAGAAATTTATGGAAATTGAAGTATGCCTCCAAGACGAGCTACACGTCAGACTAACACCTAGGAAGCCAATCGAGAGGGAGACAGAACTCGTGATAATGCACCCCCACCACATCAGCTCATACCATGCGAGAGGGCTAGTGTGGATATGCTAGCCGGAATTACTAGACTGCTTGAGCATCAAACATTCGTTGGATACTATCTATGCTTATATGGGACTCACTGATGCGAATAAAGTGAGGTGTGTGATCTATATGGTGAAGGACGATGCTACCCTCTGGTGGGAGGGCGTAGTGGTTGGCCTAGATCTTGATAGGCCAGTTAACATGAGAGGATTTCAAGAAGAACTTCTATGAGAAATATTTCACTGAAGATATCCGCGGGCAGCTGGTCTGCGATTTTATGAGTCTCAGCCAGGGAGACAGGTCTGTTACTGAGTTTGTGAAGCAGTTTGAGAGGGGATGTCACTTTGTACCTTTGATTGCAGGAGATGAGAAAGAGAAGTTGTGGCATTTAACAGATGGTCTAAAATCTGACATTAAGCACGATTTCTTTCTGACGGACGTGAAGACTTACAAGGCAGTAGCCATTAGGGCTTTCCGATCTGAGAAAGGAAGAAAAGAGATGCAAGCCAACTGCCAAAAGAAAAGACAACTCCAGCAATTGTCTGGACGTCAGCCTTCGCAGCAGCCGGCGAAGAATGCATTTACTGGGCCTTCTAAGGGCCCAAATCCGCAAATACAACATTAGCAAGAATGGGGGTTCCCCGAACAGTGGAGGATTACTCTTGTGCCAGACGTGTCAGAGACCACACAAGGGCCAGTGTCTGATTGGTTCAAACGTGTGTTACCATTGCAAGGATCCGGGACACATCTCTGTGAATTGTCCCAGAAAGAAGAATACCACTAGATGAGTTTTTGTGATGCAAGCTGAAGAGGCAGATCCAGATACTCTTCGCATCACATCTAAATTTAAAATGTTGTCGTCCAATTTTCAGCAATTGTATTGTTTGATCGAGATTTGCATGAGCAACTGCTTGACTACTTGTATTCCACGTACCTTTGTTATGGAAGTGGAGCTCTAATCTGTTGGTACTTACATAAATTTCGAGGACGAAATTCCTATTTGGAGGGGGGGTGGGGAGAGAATTGTAACGTCCAGAAATTCGCTTACGTAAACCCACATACATATTAGAGGATTTAATGATTTAAGAATAATTTAAAAAGTGGTTAAATGATTTTATGTGCTATTATGTGTATTATGTGATTTATTTGCATGTTTTAAATGTTATTATGACATTTAAACCGTTATTATGAAATTATGAATTTATTTGAGAAATGTATTTTTCGATCGCGTAGACGAGACCGTAAAAAAACGAGATAGAGATTTTTCACCCAAAATATTTTTATTGAGATTTCATGGGCCATAAATTATTATTTTAAGATTTTATTTTCAGAAAATAAAAGTTTAATATACATATATATATATATATATATGTATAGAAGCCCGTTTTTCATAAGAATAAGCTATTTTAAGAATTTTTAATAGGCCTTAAAAAGCCCTTAAAATTATATTTTGAGATTTATACATTAATTATCAGATTTTTAGTGGGTTGTATTGGGTTGAGTATTTTAATTAATTAAGAGAACCCAATCCATTAACCCACAAACAAATATCAAAGTTTTAGCCTCATTTTTACCCTAATTCACGTTAAACATCAGACGCCTCACCACTACAGCCGACACACACACACACACCAAGAACACACACTCACGTTGGTTGAATAAAAGTTGAAAGTTCCAAGATCCGTTCGTCCCAGACAACCAAATACACGACGTTAACATGATTTAATCGTGTGATTACAGCATGCATCACTGAGGTTAATTTATGCTTCTCACATCATCATGCATGAGTTCTTGAGCAGTCCACGTTTTTTATTCTTTCTCTCATAATTTCTCACGTTTTTCTGCTAAGGCACGTTTTGGACTGCTAGCCCATGTCTTGGGGGTCGAGTTAGGGACCCAAAGGTCGATTCATGTGGTGGCTTGAACCTGATTAAGGCTGGAAACGAGGCAAATCTCAGAAAGTGGATAATAGGGTTTGATTTGAGCAGTTCTGGTAGAATGGTTTGTGTGCACTGTAGGATGCGAGTTAGAGGTTGATTCTAGTTGGTTTAGAACCCCAAGACCTTGGGAAAGGATGTGCAGGTGGTGCTCTGACAGTGCTGGCCGGAGCTAGCGGCCGAAGCCGCTGAAGTTTGTTGTCGCGCACAGTAATGAAGGTTAGCTAAGGTTCTTGGAAGATTGGTTCGTGCAGACCATGTATACCTAGGTTGGGACTGGGGTTGGTTTTTTTGGAACCGTCTGGATGTGGGCTAGGTTCAAGAGGTGGTGCTTTGGCCAGTGGTGGCCGGAGTCAGGCAGCCGCAACTGCTCTTTGGGGGCTGGTCGTGGCTGAGGTGTTGATAAGTACATTTTATATGCATATTGTTGTGTTGTTTTCATAAGTATTTTGCATATGTTCGTATTAGTTTATTTATGTTTTAGTGTCAGTTTGTGCATTTTATCTACACCGCATTCTCTTGATTTTAATTGCAGAAATAGACGGAAACTCGGGAATTATGATGCACGATGAAGAATGAAAGAATGAAAGAAGTAAGGATGGCATGGTGCAGCAATGGAACTCGAGCTAATGCGTGAAGAAGGCTCGCGCAAGCTTCGAACAAGAAGTCCAAGAGCTGCGCTGTAGAAGATGCAAGAAGCAATGGGATGATGAAGCTGCTGTGTGCAATGAATCAACAGCCGCGCATGAAGCTTCAGAACAAAGAAGAAGAGTTCGAAGCGGCATCGATTCGAAGAAGAAAAAAAACAGAAACATAAACTTCGAGATGCAAGATTGAACAGCTGCAAGAACTGAAACGAAGATCGATTCGAGTTGCATCGGTGCGGAATCGTGATGAAGAACATGGTATGATTGCTGCGATGGATTAGCTAGAATCTAGCAAAGAAAGAGGAAAGAAAATCTGCAGAAGATGGAGAAGAGAACGGGCGCGAGCGTGGGTGGTTCCTCGCGCGAGCGCAGGAGCAAATTCCAGAAGAGAAAAAGAGAGCAAAGCGCGCGCGAGAAACAAAATTGGGTCACTGATTTGTTTGGCTGCGCGCGAGCGGGCTTTATTATAGGCTCGCGCGCGTGTCGCGGAATGAATTATTTCGGGAATTCCTTAAGCAACTAGGAATTAATATTTTAAGAGATTAAAAATACTATAAATAGATAGATTTAATTCTTTAGAAGGGTTCAGATTTTTATTCAAGATTGGAGAGAGGCGGCTAGGCTACTTGCGAGAAGAATTCTTTTCTTTTCTTTTATTTTATTTTAGAATTCATGATTAAAACTTTGTTTGAATTATGAATTTGATTAGTGAGTAGTAGTTCTTTTTCAATCAAGACCACGTGATTGGGCCAGACAATTTATGTAGAAAACTTGATTTGTTTATTTGAAATTTTCAGACTTGATTCTATTTTATTGATTATCAAATTTATATTTGTCTTGTGAATTTCCTGGTCAGTTATTTGCTTGCATGTTAATTGATTCCAATTCGACAGAGGAGGTTTCGATTTTGATCACTTCGATAATCAACATAGTGTAAAACTGACTAGAAATAGAATTCGGTTTTATTATGCGATTTAGGTGTTTACTGAATTTTCACAGTTATTCATGCATTCAAATTTGATTAGAATTACGAAAGATTAGTTCATCAATATTTGAATAGGTTTGATTGTTCTAGAAATAGTCCTTCGAACAAATTAGGAAAATTTCCGTGAATTAAGATTAAGTCTGATGTCTTCGATCGACTGCTTGTTACATGAATTATCTGGTACCTACGTGAGTCCTTGATCGAACTTTTTCCATATTTGAATTAAACCAAATTTCTGCTGTATTTTAATTAATTTAATTTTAATTGCAATTTTAGTTTTTAATTTTAAAAATCTGAAATCGCTATTTTTGATTAGTCTAGATTAAGTAGAAATAAATATATTCTGGTAGTCATAATTATACAGTCCTTGTGGGTTCGACATTCAAATTTTATTCACTATATTATAACTTGACCTGGTGCGCTTGTCAGTAGATTTATATCACACCGATTTAACCGGTCAGGTGTGCAGGAGTTAGGGCTCTGTTTTGGGCTGGTTTTTGGGCCGGGCTCGTGCTTATGGGTTCGGGTTAGGTCTAAAAAGTTGATGGGTCAATTTAGTTGGATCCGGGTCCGGGTCCAGGTTATATTATTTGGGCGCGGGTATTTTAATTTATTTGGGATTAATAGTTTAAGTTGTATTTTTTGGGCTTAAGTTAGATTTTAATAATTATTTGAGCTATTTAATTTTATATAATCGGGTTTAAATAATTATTTAAGTGATACCATTAAATTTTCATGGGTATAGGGTTCGTGAAAATTATTGGGCCAAATCATGTTAAATTAAGCTTAATGGGCCAAGATAAGTTATTGTTGGGCTTGGGTTTTTTAATGGGCCTAAGTTCCCTTATTGGGCCAGTCTAGAATTGTATGGGCTTAAGTTTAAGGGGTCAGCAGCTCGAACGAATCCATGAAAAATTAAATGTTCTTAAATGTATATTTAATTCATCCATGTATTTTTGAGTTTAAATATGATTTTATGAAAAATAATTAAATATATTTTTACAAACAAAGTTTTATGAAATGATGTAATTATGAAGAATTTTATTTTAAGTTCTTTTATGCATGAAAGATTATTTTAATTATTATTAAAGGCATTTAACAAAAAAATATTTTTATGGAAGTTGAAGTGGTGTGACAGCATAGTTATGATTAAGAGTCACAAATCCAACCTGCTTGCTGGCTGGTGCAGTGGCGGCACAGAGGTGGTTTTACCACCGGCACAGAGATAGTTATACTACGGGCATAGAGGTCACTACAAGAAAAAGGGAAACGACAACGGATATAATCCGTTGTCGTAGGGGTCGAAAAACCATTGTACTTTTAGGTGTTGTCGTAAGTATAACATACGACAACGGTTTATATCCGTTGTGGATTCCAGCATATGACAACGGATATGCAACAGTAAATATCTGTTGTCGTACACACTTTTTGACCACGGTTTATAACCGTTGTCTTAAGTTGTCTTTTACAACAGTTATAAACCGTTGTCTATGTTGACATACGACAACAGATTTGCAACACTTTATATCCGTTGTCGTATGTTGACATTATTCAACCACATTTTAAAAATGTTGTCTTATATAGGTGTACGACAACACATATGCAACAGTTTATATCCGTTGTCGTTTGCTTATTATTCAACCACGTTTTAAAACCGTTGTCGTATGTTATTTTTAACAACAATTTATAACCATTGTCTTAAATTGCCTTTTCACAACAGTTATTATTCGTTGTCCTCAACATTTTAAAAATGTTGTCATTATTTAATTTTCACTATGAATTCAAAACTATTGTCTAATTTAATTAGTGGTATATATCTTCAAGTTTCAAAAGCTGTTACATGCATCTAAATACTTTCGAAGAAATTGTAGCGCTAGTAATTTCGAACCCAACATGTCATGGAAGTTGTACAAAAAATATAGATCTACTTATCTGACCGAATTTACTAGTATTTTCGATCACGATTTTCAAAAACAGCTTCTCCTCAATTGTTAAGAGTTCGATCTTGAAACAAAGCGCTTCTCCTCAATTTCCAAAAACAGCTAGTTCATTCCACTGCTTCATGCCCATGCCCGACATGACTTTCAGTCACCCGACAGCCAAAACTACAAGTAACAACAAATACCAAATAGTGTTACAAGCCAATTACGAAACTCAACCACACACCACACGAGTTATCAATATTTTGAGCGAAAATAAGAGTTGTATTCTATAATTATCTGCAAACTATGACACTATCAAACACAAGAAAATATCTATCACAAACCAAATACGATGAATATCAGTACTTCACCACATGCTGTAAGATTATTCCTCTTTAGCAAACAAAAGTAAACATTTAAAAACATAAAAAACTCACAACCGAAAGATCCACCTCTAAACATCCAAAAGCATAAAAAACTCACAACCGAAAGTTATAAAAAAAACTCCGAAACCATGTCAGTTCATAGAAAGATCGAACTGTTCACTATTTTATAAACTGAACTCTATTTCTAAGGAAACTCATTATAATAAAACAAACTGATCCTTCAGTTCCAAGTGCAAGCAAGCAACCTATTTAAGCAAGAAAGTTCTTTTGTCTCATTATCATAACTGGACATAGGTTTTTATCAAAATAATATATAACTGGAAAGAGGTATAACACATTTAGTTAAAGGTCCAACCACCCGAGAAGCATTAAATCATTACCTGACCAGAAATTTATAAACATAAATAAAAAGGCCTTTAATGTTACTTTCCTTCATCCTAACTCTCAAACAATGAACAAAATTATACAAGTTTCCAGAGAGACTTAAAAGATTAAAAAAATCAATCATCCTTACAAAAATACTTTAGTAAGACTAACGTATAAGAAATTAACATCATTGAGAATAACCAAAAGGTGCAAAATTTTGTTTAAAAATGCAAGATTTGAACCAAATTAATCTTGCATATAACCAAATTAAACACAACACTTAAATATTAAACCAAGAAATCTTGGACATACAAACAAGAATACTCTTCCAATCGTCATGTTACACCATTCATAATTCAACAAACCTATAATGCACAACATGAAAATGGAAAATATTCTACAAGGAGCCTTGACTTGGCCAGTAGAAATAGCAACTAAGTGGATTCACCAATATTTATTATGTGAGCACATCACTCTAGAATTAACAGATCCCAGACAAAATCATCAGGTCCTGTAGGCTGGAGATTTAAATCTGATAAGCATAAAAGAATACTTAATTCACAGTGACAGGCATAGGTAGAGTACCTTATCTGATGTACGAGAATTTGCACCAACAATACAAAAAACAGAGAAACTTAGATCAGCAAAGTAGTTTGACAACAAAAACTTACACGGGTAAGGTAAGACAATATGATATATTAAAGTTATATTCAAGCGCCATACTAAGATGAAGGCACATCATCTTCAGAAAATTTTCGAAAACGTGATTATGTAAAAGCATTTCATCTTTCTACCTAGTAATCACCTTACAAAAATACTTCATTGTTCGTCCATAAATATACGTACCTAGTAATCAATATAATCTTGTATGCATTCCGCCCATTCGAAATGGACTTCATTAATTTCTTCCATTGAGTATTCTGTTTTCACGAACTTCAAACCACAAATAAATTATATTATTACCCAAATAAATGTAAATGACTTTGGAAAAAAAATAACAAGACAATTATTTGAGAAGATTTACTATAGTGAATAGTGAATGCTTTTCACAGATAACATTTCCTTCAATAATATCTTTCATAAATCTCATCACATAATAACCACATTGTTTTGCATCTGGTTGTCGAGGACCCTGTGTAGAAGAAAGCAGAATGTCTCATCTACAATAATTTGTAGATAAATCACAAGTAGACATGCATACATACCTTTACTATTTCCCATATTGCCTGTTTTCTTCCTTTCCTTTCTTTGTTTGAATTAAACAATTCAAGCTCCTTCATACATAATATTAACACATAAATGTTGAATCACATAATTAAGTCCTCGATAAAGACAAAAATATGTACTCACATATTCACTACATATTTCCAGTCCTCATAACGATTACGATGACTCAGTGGATCCAAAAAATAAACCATCTCTATGTAAGGATCAATAACAGTGAGAATCCAATGAAACCTATGCATAAAATCCTTTTATGGTGCATGGAAACTCCAGTTAATGAACATAGTCTAATCTGGAGCGTCCTTTTCATTTCTTACTACTCATTCAACGTGTTATCATTCAACAGAGTTTGCAATATATGACTTCGAGACAATGTCACCTTAAACATTATTGCGCTTGCCATAATAGTCAGAGTTGTGAACATCACATAATATATTGGAGAAACGATTGCAGCATTGAAAGTGTCAAGCGCCTGAACATGCAAATTCGGAATGAGACAACCAACAAAAATTTCTTTCTAACAAAATTACGAAGGAATGGAACATGGACAACTTAGGTATCAAAACATGATGTAATTACACAAAACTTGCATGTTTCTAAGATCAAGGTGCAACAATCAAAACATTCACAAAGTAACTATTTTCTGTCTACCTTATTCAGATAGTTCAACTGTGTGATGACACATATTACTGCTACTGAAAGGAAAAACCAAGTCTGAGCATATGTGAATTGATTTATTCCCTCCAAAGTGAGCTTTATTGCGATTCCCATCGCCTTTATGCTCACAACCTGAGTGAAATTATCACATACATGATAAGCTAGAAAACATAGGCTGCTTCATCAGGCAACACAAAATCCAGTCAACTCAAAATGATGAAGTATGATGGAAAGTACTGTCAGAGCACCCATTAAGGAACAAATGCCCAAGTAAACCACTATATTGGTTTGCCCGTAAAGAGGCTCAAAATGAAGCGTCAGGGCAAGTACGATTTATACTGTAGCTGCTACGTATATCATAAATGCTTTGTGCAAGACAATGAGCAGAAATAAGCAATAAATAATAATGCAACAACTCGTTAATGACAGTACACGTGAAAAGAAGAAAATAAAATTTATAAGCAAGGTTCAGGAACCTGGTTGGATGGACAAAATCCAGACTTGTTGTACAGAAGTTGGAGTTTGCTCTTGAGGAGCATGAATAACAATTATTACAGAACCAACGATGCAGGAGATACATCCAAGTATGCCCATCTTTTGCAGTCGTTCCCTCAACATAAAGTGCGCTAGAACAGCACTTTTGAAGGGCACAAAAAAGGGCTGGTCAAGATATTAATCAAGATATCCTTGTAAGGTTCAATGTTTTCATAATTTAGAAAAAATCTACCTGATAATAATACTCAGTGCACCAAGAGGCGTAACGGGGACAGCTGGGGCATAAATATAAGCAACAAAATTAGCCACCTCTCCGCCAATCACTGCACAGAAAGATGAAAGGCTCATGGTTAGTGATGAGTGGTCATAATAGAGCAGAAAGGAACAGTATAAAAATCCTACTAACTCGTTATCATGCCTGCCCACCAAAGAGGTTCTAGTAAGTAAGTGTAGCCTCCAACACCTTAAATACAAGAAACACAAATTATGATTATACCACATCGTGCACCATAAAAGGATTTGACAGTTAAGAGATGGAATTTGTGAAAAACGGTAAGCAAAATCTTATCTTGTTATAACAAAGTAAATCGCAGCAGATTAGACTACGTTCATTAACTGGAGTTTCCATGCACACAATAAGCCTATATCGCTTATTGGTTTTTTTGGAATTTTCAACTGGAGCGTCCTTTTCATTTCTTACTAATTAATTTTTTTCTTTCAGGTGTTTTGGAAGCTAATTTTGTTGAACCAGCGCATAATAAACAAGGATTTGAGCGCACAACTGCACTGTCAAGACTCGAGGCCAGACTAATACATGTACAAAAGGCTTATTGGTTTGATTCTTCATCCCTAGCTATTCTTTTAACATGAGTCTTAAACTTTTATATCTACTAGCTCATTGGGATAATTAGAATTGGTAATAGGTCTTCCAATTGCCATAAAATTGGCTATGCTCTAAGACGTCAACCAAAGAACTCTATTTCTCCTGAGAAAGCAGCTAACTTGATGGCCCACAAAAATAAATCCAACTTAAAGTCTAAACTAAGTGGGAATGCCGCAAACAGTGGTGTGTCAAAAGAAAAGTCACCTCGTCAATGGTATTGATGAACTTGTGGAGAAGGAGAACTTTTCCAATGATGGCGCTTATACAGCTAAAGCTGCAGGCATTAGGAATGATTGTGCATAGCCTGCAAGCAAAATCATAGGAACAAGTCAATGCGAGGCGCAAACTATAAATCCTATTAACTGTTATTCATCCCAAGATAATGCATCATTTGACACTGCTAGAAACTCGAACATCAAGGAAAATTCATTAAACTTCACTTTTGTTTTCCTTTTTTGCTTAATTTAATCATACTTATACTTCAGAATCAATTTATGTGCTTACTTTCTAGTTTATTATTATCCTATATGTGTGTCCCTAAACAACAAAAAGCAGTGAGGAGCAGTGCAGCTGAATCTGGCCCTTCACCCTATTTCAATGACGTGGAGGAAATTTTGCAGCTGCTAGCTTATTTTCCGAGAGTCGTGTGTCAAATTACTAAAACCTCACACAAGTCAGTCAATGAGAGTAAAGCACAAATATTATGTGCTTCGTCTATGCTATGAACATCTCGACATTCGGAGGTGCCCAAACAAGAAGGAACCCAAAAAAAAAAAAGCCCAAACAGATGAGCTAATGAAAGAACCCGGAAAAAAAAAGAACACAAAACAGAGTCTCGTTTTTAACCCTTTTCTCGACATTCACCGAAAACCCAAACAACAATAAATCTAGACCCTCAACATCTACTAAAATACCACGAAGCATGAGCCCGAAGCAAGAGAAGAAAGCAACAAAACTTACACAGTGAAAGTCGCGACAATGAAGCTCCGATCCAAGCTTTAAACTCACGATTGAAGTCACGATTGGCGTTGCTAAGGCTTGGGCTAGATGCAAAGAGGTCGGACAACCATTTTTCGGCGATCGATCGGCGCCGGAGGTGAGCTGGGTTGAAGGGGGCGAAGGGTTTGGCTAGGGATTGGGTTTCTCTCGTTTCTTCACTTAAGCTAGACGTGTAGTACTATATAGGTTATTGTATGTATTATATTTTTTAAAATATGTATTATATTGTTGCATGTTTTTCGCTCGCAAGCGCACGATGTCAAGTTATAATATAGGAATTATGTCCAAGTCGATCTCACGGAGAATGAATAAATGATATTATATCAAATATTTGCAACTAATAAAATCATAATCCTATGTAGAGCTACGAAAGTGGTTTGATTTTTATAAAACTAAAATTTGCAAGAAAAAAAATTAAATAACCACGAGTTCACGAGACGAAAATTCAATAAGCGATGAATTCTAAAGGTTCGACTTCACTTGACCATCCACCAGTTTAATTCATAGAGAAATCTATATCATAAATTCTTCTAGTTTACTAACCAAGAATCCCTATTATTTTCTACTACCTCTCTCGAGTGTCAAGCAGAAATTCGTATTCAATAGCAAACTCAATATCTCTATCTAATTTCAACTATTAAATCCGGTAAATAGCACAATAATTCTTACAAAGGCTTCAATGGAGTTATAGGCATCTCGAACTCTATAAACACCAATGATGTATTTTCCTACGGTCCTATTCAAAATCGCCTCTCTCGAGTGCTAGATTTCAAATAAATTTAACAATTCAAGTAATGATTAGTTAATTGAACGCAATCAATTCAGGAAAACACAAATAAACCGAATGAATAATTCTAATATATCAATCAAAATATCAAAAACATGGTTTCAAGTCAAGCTACGTCGTTCCTCTAGACAAAGAAATTAGTTCATAATGTAAATAAAAATCAAACAAAGCATGTTCTTGAACATCATTCAAAAACTAGGAGAAAGAATGAAATAAAAATGAAGGTAGATGATGCTTCTCCGTCTCCGGTAGTCGCTTCGTCCGTCTTCGCGCCAAGAATGCTTCTTCTCCCTTTTCCTTGGTCTTTAGCCGTCTCTAGCCTTCAAAAACTCTGAATACTCTCTAAACCCTCGTATCCCTCAAAAATAAGCTATCAAAACCCTTTTAAATTCGATTAAAGACTTTCCATATTTTTGGAGACTGCGCAGCGCTGGAGCGCTGCTTCCTCGGCGCTGGGGCGCTCAAGTTTCGTATTTTATTTTTCAATGACGGACGTCTAGCGCTGGAGCGCTTCCAAACTGGCGCTGGGGCACCATACCTTAGGCACCAAGCGTCAGTACTCGGCACCATCTTAATCACTCAAAACCTTTCATTAGGGGTGGATCCTAAACTCTTTCAGCTCCATACTTTTTAACCTACACAATTCAAAATCATTATTAATTTCTAGTTTCCTCATGATAAAAATAAAAACAAAAACAACTAAAAAAAAATAAAAAAACGCATAAAAACTAGTTTGGGTTGCCTCCCAAGAAGCGCTTAGTTTATAGTCCATAGCCCGACTGTATTCCAATTCTAGCCCGGTTTCGCGTTGTTGAGGGTCTTCCCTTTCGCTTTCACCCTCCAAATATATTCAACAACCTTTTTAAACTTTGATTTCTTCTTCATTTTCTTCTTTTTCTTTGGCACCTTCGGATCATTCTTCTTTGAATCTACCTCATGAACAAGTTTGGGATGGCCATCCAGCTTCACAACTCGCTCAATCATGCATAATTCCTCGATGGGTGGATTACTTGATTTCTTGAATATGTTAAAAATAACTCTTTCTCCGTCCACACCCATCGAAAACTCACCATTCTTCACCTCAATCTTGGCATCAGCAGTGGCCAAGAAAGGTCTCCCCAAAATCAATGGCATATTTGCATCATCCTCCATATCTAGCACAACAAAATTCGCAGGAAAAATAAATTTATCTACTTTTACCAGTACATCCTCAATGATTACAAACGGATATGTGATAGATCTGTCAGCTAGCTGCAATGCAATTGTCGTGTGTTTCACCTCTCCAATTCCCAAACTCCTGAAAACAGACAAATGCATTAAGTTAATGCTAGCTCCTAAATCACAAAGTGCTTTATTAAAATTAGAAGAACCAATAATGCAAGGAATCGTAAAGCTCCCTGGATCTTTTAATTTTTGTGGTAGCTTCTTTTGCAGAATAGCACTGCACTCTTCAGTCAGGTTGACAGTCTCGAACTCCTCCAGCTTCCGCTTCTTAGACATCACCTCCTTCAAGAATTTTGCATAATGCGGCATCTGCTCCAAAGCATCAGCGAATGGAATATTAATATGAATTTTCTTGAAGATAGTCAAGAAACTTATAAAATTTCTCATCCAACGCTTTCTTCTTGAACCGCTGAGGATATGGCAGAACAGCTTTTGGTACAGGCGGTTTCTCAGGCACAACTGCAGAATTGCTGGAATTTTTGTTAATAGATTTTTCAGACTCCACCACAATCTCTTCAGCCTCTTCATTATCTACTTCCTTTGGGTCATCAACCCCAAGTTCTTTACCACTTCTAAGGGTGATAGCCTTGCACTGCTCCCTTAGATTAACCTTAGTATTGCTAGAAAACACACCTCTCTGCTGATTATTCAATGCATTCGCCAGTTGACCAATTTGTGTTTCAAGATTTTTCATAGAAGCACCCACATTGGTCAGGTGTATCTCCATATTATTAAGCCTATTCTCAGTTCTCTCAAATCTTTTTGTTGACTCAGAAATAAAATTACCAACCAAATCCTCCAAATATGACCTACCCCCATCCTTTTGATTATTGAACTCCGTTGGAGGATTCAACACATTATTATAATTTGCATATGAAAAATTATCATGATTGCGCAAAATAGGATGATATTGATTTGGTAAAGGATTACCTCGATAGCCAGTAAAATTGCGGTTGTTCACATACTGAGCTTGCTCCACACTATCAAATCCATCAGCAGAATTTACGGCAGTCGCCAGTGATGCTGTCTTTGTAGAACTTTGATTTCCTTTGGTCAGTGCAGCCAACTGTGTAGAAATAGT
This sequence comes from Henckelia pumila, assembly GCF_033568475.1. Lineage (NCBI taxonomy): Eukaryota > Viridiplantae > Streptophyta > Magnoliopsida > Lamiales > Gesneriaceae > Henckelia > Henckelia pumila. Next base: position 205,414,819 of record NC_133123.1, read on the forward strand.
AGCCATATGAGCAGTCAAGGCAGTGAACGCATCAAACTCAAGAATTCCAGTAGGCTTCCTTATAGCAGATCTCTCACTCGGCCACTGATAACTATTAATCGTCATTTGCTCAAGTATCTCATAATCCTGTTTAGGAAATTTAGAAAATATTGAACCTCCAGCTGCAGCATACACAGAAATACGAGTTGGCCCATTCAAACCATTGTAGAATAACTCAATCTGTTCCCAGTCCGAAAAGTTATGGTTTGGACACTTTCTAAGCAATTCCTTGTACCGCTCCCAAGCTTCATACAGTAGCTCATAATCTTGCTATTTGAACGTAGTGATCTCAATTTTCAGCTGGGCAGACTTGGCAGACGGAAAGTACTTGGCCAGAAATTTAGATGTCATGTCTTCCCATTTATTGATACTTCCAAGAGGTAGTGACTGCAACCAACTACGAGCATTGTCCCTAAGAGAGAACGGGAACAATCGTAGTCTGATGGTGTCCTCAACAACACCATGAATCTTCACTGTGTCAGCAATCTCTCAAAAAAGTACGCAGGTGCAAATTTGGATCTTCAGTAGCTGCACCCCTGAACTGATTCTGATGCTCCATATTAATCAGAGCTGGCTTCAACTCAAAATTATTTGCCGTGATGTTCTGCCGAGCTATCCCAGAATAATGAGTATTGATCACTTGTCGAAAGTGATCTCTGATCGGCACCGGAGCATTATTGACAACTCGTTCTCTTTCTCTTTCTTCAGCCATTTGTTGCAACTCTTCTCTTCTATCTTTTCGCAAAGCTTTAGCAGTTTTCTCGATTTCCGGATCAAAGAGCAGTGAGTCGTAACTTTGGCTTTTTCGCATAAACTGCATAGACAGGAAAGATTTAAAATTAAAACCAAAAAAATAAAATAAAATGCTCTAAATCAAAATTAAGACCAATTAGCACAATTTAATATAAATCAAATAAAATTCATTCCCCGGCAATGGCGCCAAAAACTTGTTGCGTGTTTTTCGCTCGCAAGCGCACGATGTCAAGTTATAATATAGGAATTAAGTCCAAGTCGATCCCACGGAGAATGAATAAATGATATTATATCAAATATTTGCAACTAATAAAATCATAATCCTATGTAGAGCTACGAAAGTGGTTTGATTTTTATAAAACTAAAATTTGCAAGAAAAAAAATTAAATAACCACGAGTTCACGAGACGAAAATTCAATAAGCGATGAATTCTAAAGGTTCGACTTCACTTGACCATCCACCAGTTTAATTCATAGAGAAATCTATATCATAAATTCTTCTAGTTTACTAACCAAGAATCCCTATTATTTTCTACTACCTCTCTCGAGTGTCAAGCAGAAATTTGTATTCAATAGCAAACTCAATATCTCTATCTAAGTTCAACTATTAAATCCGGTAATAGCACAATAATTCTTACAAAGGCTTCAATGGAGTTATAGGCCTCTCGAACTCTATAAACACCAATGATGTATTTTCCTACGGTCCTATTCAAAATCGCCTCACTCGAGTGCTAGATTCAAATAAATTTAACAATTCAAGTAATGATCAGTTAATTGAACGCAATCAATTCAGGAAAACACAAATAAACCGAATGAATAATTCTAATATATCAATCAAAATATCAAAAACATGGTTTCAAGTCAAGCTACGTCGTTCCTCTAGACAAAGGAATTAGTTCATAATGTAAATAAAAATCAAACAAAGCATGTTCTTGAACATCATTCAAAAACTAGGAGAAAGAATGAAATAAAAATGAAGGTAGATGATGCTTCTCCATCTCCGGTAGTCGCTTCGTCCGTCTTCGCGCCAAGAATGCTTCTTCTCCCTTTTCCTTGGTCTTTAGCCGTCTCTAGCCTTCAAAAACTCTGAATACTCTCTAAACCCTCGTATCCCTAAAAAATAATCTATCAAAACCCTTTTAAATTCGATTAAAGACTTTCCATATTTTTGGAGACTGCGCAGTGCTGGAGCGCTGCTTCCTCGGCGCTGGGGCGCTCAAGTTTCGTATTTTATTTTTCAATGACGGACGTCTAGCGCTGGAGCACTTCCAAACTGGCGCTGGGGCGCTTAAGACATGAAATTACGGGGGTTGGAGCGCTGGAAAACTAGAGCTGGGGAGCTGAAATTTCGAATAAAATCCTTTTACTGAGCTACAGAGAAGCGCTGGAGCGCTCCCAATGAGGCGCTGGGGCGCTATTCCTTTTGTCCAACACGCAGCAATCTTGCAAAAATCATATATTGAGTTTTAGCCGTCGGATCGAGCTGAAATTTTGACAGCAACTTTAAAACATCCAAAACTTCAATTTGAACGGTGAAGATTGGATTTGGATGTCTTTATAAGCTCCAATAATTTTGTAAACTTTGCTGTTTATAATTTGTCTTTCCGCTTCTTCTTGCTACTTTTCTTCAAATATTTGCAACTCACAAAAACAACAACAAATACACATAATATCCACTCGATACATCACAAAATCCAAGTCAAATCATATATAAATTAAGTGCATAAAATGCACTTATCAAATCCCCCCAAACTTAGACTTTTGCTAGTCCCGAGCAAAACAATAATGAGCAATATATCGGCCTCCGAATTTTTACATTCCAAGATTAATTACACATGTAGGCTAATTTTCTCAAGAGTTCTTGTGTGTGTGTGATTTCGCCAATCTCATCTACCCACCCAACTTTCGATAAAATCATGCAATCCGTAAGCTTCACAGATTCATTAATCCCGCCCTCAAGTTTCAAGACACTCTCCACCAAGTTCAACTTCTAATTGCACAGATCAACAGGACTTTTTCGATTAACATTAGGCTCAAGTATAATCAGCAGGATATAAGCATCCATAAGTATATCAATGTAAACAAGGACTCAGGATTCAAAGCAAAGGGAATTGAATATTTTCAATTTGTGCAGGATCATGAGTAGCTAAATTTTTTTTATTTGCATTTCCAGACATTAGTCTTGGCTTTCTTCTACTCCATACATCTCCATCTTTATGTCTTGTATTTGGACTAGAATTTCAATCCAATTTTTTTTTTCAAGGCCTCCCCTCACCTTACTTTCTCCGCCATTACTTTTCTTTGAACTTTTTAGCTACTCAATTTGTTTTGGATTTTTCATGAATATAGAATGGCTAAAAAAAACTCAATAGATTCGAAAAAAAATGCCTAAATCACTTCTGTGTTCATAAAAATCTATCTCAGTTTCAAGCAAAAATCACAAGAGTTAATAATCAATTCCTCTAATCCACATCACAAATCTACATAATTTTTCTCTAATTGCTAAGAGTATCGAAAATCATGGCATTCGTGCATAAATGTGAGAATTCAAGATTAAATATAGCTAACATAAAATTTTTCAGCACACAAAATTTATTTTCATCATAGGCCAACACAATTACAACATCATGCCTTCAACTCCAACTAACTCATAAAAAATTTCAAATTTTCACAATTTTTAAGCATCCCCCAAAACTTAAATTGTGCATTGTCCTCAATATACAGTATTCATTAAAAACACGGGACACATGTCTTAGGCACCAAGCGTCAGTACTCGGCACCATCTTAATCACTCAAAACCTTTCATCAGGGGTGGATCCTAAACTCTTTCAGCTCCATACTTTTTAACCTACACAATTCAAAATCATTATTAATTTCTAGTTTCCTCATGATAAAAATAAAAACAAAAACAACTAAAAAAAATAAAAAAACGCATAAAAACTAGTTTGGGTTGCCTCCCAAGAAGCGCTTAGTTTATAGTCCATAGCCCGACTGTATTCCAATTCTAGCCCGGTTTCGCGTTGTTGAGGGTCTTCCCTTTCGCTTTCACCCTCCAAATATATTCAACAACCTTTTTAAACTTTGATTTCTTCTTCATTTTCTTCTTCTTCTTTGGCACCTTCGGACCATTCTTCTTTGAATCTACCTCATGAACAAGTTTGGGATGGCCAATCCAGCTTCACAACTCGCTCAATCATGCATAATTCCTAGATGGGTGGATTACTTGATTTCTTGAATATGTTAAAAATAACTCTTTCTCCGTCCACACCCATCGAAAACTCACCATTCTTCACCTCAATCTTGGCATCAGCAGTGGCCAAGAAAGGTCTCCCCAAAATCAATGGAATATTTGCATCCTCCTCCATATCTAGCACAACAAAATCCGCAGGAAAAATAAATTTATCTACTTTTACCAGTACATCCTCAATGATTCCAAACGGATATGTGATAGATCTGTCAGCTAGCTGCAATGCAATTGTCGTGGGTTTCACCTCTCCAATTCCCAAACTCCTGAAAACAGACAAATGCATTAAGTTAATGCTAGCTCCTAAATCACAAAGTGCTTTATTAAAATTAGAAGAACCAATAATGCAAGGAATCGTAAAACTCCCTGGATCTTTTAATTTTTGTGGTAGCTTCTTTTGCAGAATAGCACTGCACTCTTCAGTCAGGTTGACAGTCTCGAACTCCTCCAGCTTCCGCTTCTTAGACATCACCTCCTTCAAGAATTTTGCATAATGCGGCATCTGCTCCAAAGCATCAGCGAATGGAATATTAATATGAATTTTCTTGAAGATGTCAAGAAACTTATAAAATTTCTCATCCAACGCTTTCTTCTTGAACCACTGAGGATATGGCAGAATAGCTTTTGGTACAGGCGGTTTATCAGGCACAACTGCAGAATTGCTGGAATTTTTGTTAACAGATTTTTTAGACTCCACCACAATCTCTTCAGTCTCTTCATCATCTACTTCCTTTGGGTCATCAACCCCAAGTTCTTTACCACTTCTAAGGGTGATAGCCTTGCACTGCTCCCTTGGATTAACCTCAGTATTGCTAGGAAACACACCTCTCTGCTGATTATTCAATGCATTCGCCAGTTGACTAATTTGTGTTTCAAGATTTTTCATAGAAGCGCCCACATTGGTCAGGTGTATCTCCATATTATTAAGCCTATTCTCAGTTCTCTCAAATCTTTTTGTTGACTCAGAAATAAAATTACCAACCAAATCCTCCAAATATGACCTACCCTCATCCTTTAAATTATTGAACTCCGGTGGAGGATTCAACACATTATTATAATTTTCATATGAAAAATTATCATGATTGCGCAAAATAGGATGATATTGATTTGGTAAAGGATTACCTCGATAGCCAGTAAAATTGCGGTTGTTCACATACTGAGCTTTCTCCACACTATCAAATCCATCAGCAGAATTTACTGCAGTCGACAGTGATGCTGTCTTTGTAGAACTTTGATTTCCTTTGGTCAGTGCAGCCAACTGTGTAGAAATAGTAGCCATATGAGCAGTCAAGGCAGTGAACGCATCAAACTCATGAATTCCAGTAGGCTTCCTTATAGCAGATCTCTCACTCGGCCACTGATAACTATTAATTGTCATTTGCTCAAGCATCTCATAATCCTGTTCAGGAAATTTAGAAAATATTGAACCTCCAGCTGCAGCATCCACAGAAATACGAGTTGGCCCATTCAAACCATTGTAGAATAACTCAATATGTTCCCAGTACGGAAAGTTATGGTTTGGACACTTTCTAAGCAATTCCTTGTACCGCTCCCAAGCTTCATACAGTAGCTCATAATCTTGCTGTTTGAACGTAGTGATCTCAATTTTCAGCTGGGCAAACTTGGCAGACGGAAAGTACTTGGCCAGAAATTTAGATGTCATGTCTTCCCATTTAGTTATACTTCCAAGAGATAGTGACTGCAACCAACTACGAGCATTGTCCCTAAGAGAGAACGGAAACAATCGTAGTCTGATGGTGTCCTCAACAACACCATGAATCTTCACTGTGCCAGAAATCTCTCAAAAAAGTACGCAGTTGCAAATTTGGATCTTCAGTAGCTGCACCCCTGAACTGATTCTGCTGCACCATATTAATCAGAGCTGGCTTCAACTCAAAATTATTTGCCGTGATGTTCTGCCGAGCTATCCCAGAATAATGAGTATTGATCACTGGTCGAAAGTGATCTCTGATCGGCACCGGAGCATTATTGACAACTCGTTCTCTTTCTCTTTCTTCAGCCATTTGTTGCAACTCTTCTCTTCTAGCTTTTCGCAAAGCTTTAGCAGTTTTCTCGATTTTCGGATCAAAGAGCAGTGAGTCGTAACTTTGGCTTTTTCGCATAAACTGCATAGACAGGAAAGATTTAAAATTAAAACCAACAAAATAAAATAAAATGCTCTAAATCAAAATTAAGACCAATTAGCACAATTTAATATAAATCAAATAAAATTCATTCCCCGGCAATGGCGCCAAAAACTTGTTGCGTGTTTTTCGCTCGCAAGCGCACGATGTCAAGTTATAATATAGGAATTAAGTCCAAGTCGATCCCACGGAGAATGAATAAATGATATTATATCAAATATTTGCAACTAATAAAATCATAATCCTATGAGAGCTACGAAAGTGGTTTGATTTTTATAAAACTAAAATTTGCAAGAAATAAAATTAAATAACCACGAGTTCACGAGACGAAAATTCAATAAGCGATGAATTCTAGAGGTTCGACTTCACTTGACCATCCACCAGTTTAATTCATAGAGAAATCTATATCATAAATTCTTCTAGTTTACTAACCAAGAATCCCTATTATTTTCTACTACCTCTCTCGAGTGTCAAGCAGAAATTCGTATTCAATAGAAAACTCAATATCTCTATCTAAGTTCAACTATTAAATCCGGTAATAGCACAATAATTCTTACAAAAGCTTCAATGGAGTTATAGGCCTCTCGAACTCTACAAACACCAATGATGTATTTTCCTATGGTCCTATTCAAAATCGCCTCTCTCGAGTGCTAGATTTCAAATAAATTTAACAATTCAAGTAATGATCAGTTAATTGAACGCAATCAATTCAGGAAAACACAAATAAACCGAATGAATAATTCTAATATATCAATCAAAATATCAAAAACATGGTTTCAAGTCAAGCTACGTCGTTCCTCTAGACAAAGGAATTAGTTCATAATGTAAATAAAAATCAAACAAAGCATGTTCTTGAACATCATTCAAAAACTAGGAGAAAGAATGAAATAAAAATGAAGGTAGATGATGCTTCTCCGTCTCCGGTAGTCGCTTCGTCCGTCTTCGCGCCAAGAATGCTTCTTCTCCCTTTTCCTTGGTCTTTAGCCGTCTCTAGCCTTCAAAAACTCTGAATACTCTCTAAACCCTCATATCCCTCAAAAATAAGCTATCAAAACCCTTTTAAATTCGATTAAAGACTTTCCATATTTTTGGAGACTGCGCAGCGCTGGAGCGCTGCTTCCTCGGCACTGGGGCGCTCAAGTTTCGTATTTTATTTTTCAATGACGGACGTAGAGCGCTTCCAAACTGGCGCTGGGCGCTTAAGACATGAAATTACGGGGGTTGGAGCGCTGGAAAACTAGAGCTAGGGAGCTGAAATTTTGAATAAAATCCTTTTACTGAGCTACAGATAAGCGCTGGAGCGCTCCCAATGAGGCGCTGGGGCGCTATTCCTTTTGTCCAACGCGCAGCAATCTTGCAAAAATCATATCTTGACTTTTAGCCGTCGGATCGAGCAGAAATTTTGACAGCAACTTTAAAACATCCAAAACTTCAATTTGAACGGTAAAGATTGGATTTGGATGTCTTTATAAGCTCCAGTAATTTTGTAAACTTTGCTGTCTATAATTCGTCTTTCCGCTTCTTCTTGCTACTTTTCTTCAAATATTTGCAACTCACAAAAATAACAACAAATACGCATAATATCCACTCGATACATCACAAAATTCAAATCAAATCATATATAAATTAAGTGCATAAAATGCACTTATCATATATTTTTTAAAATATTAAAAATAAAAAAAAATAACAACGACAACAGATTACAAAATGTGTTGTCTTAGACCTTCAAAAAAAGGCTCATAGACAATGGTTAATTAAAACCGTTGTCGTAGATCATAAAAAACCCGCTCATAGACAACGGTTTTTTAAAACCGTTGTCTTTGACACATATAAGACAACGGTTTTGTTAAAACCATTGTCGTTTTTAAATAAAATATGGCCAACAATAACGCTTTTTGTAAAAACCATTGTTAAAGACTAAAAGACAACAGTTTAGATATAAAACCGTTGTCGTTTCTGTGTGGTTAATTTATATATTTGTTGTAGTGGGTGGAGATTCCACCGCCACGTACGTTGATTTTCAGGTTGATCAATCGCTCATGTTTAAGAGTCACATTCATCGATACAACCTGCATTGAAAGATTTATGATTATGTGATGCCTTATGATGATTTAAGATTTATGTTATGCTTATGATTAAGAATAAATCATGATTATGGTTAAGTGTCTACGAATAAGTTTTATGAGCATGCATGCATACATATATTATGATATTAATACGATAAGCGCATGTGACTTCATATTATTATGTACGGATAGAACGTGTTAGGCCTCTAGGCTCACTAGATATAATGGATGCAGGTGAGCATAATTATGATGATGAGCATATTGCCCCGACTGGCGGTGAAAATGTCTGAGTGCCCATGCAGCTAGTCTGCCCGTGACCTTCTGCTCAAATGTTTAGCAGTTTTGAGATATTTAAACATTATCTTATTTTCCGCATATGATAGAATTTTATTCATTTTAATGATTTGAGGATTTTCTAATTATGTGTGCATGGTTGGAGGATTTTAGGAAAAGTTTTTACGTATGCATGAATTTTGAATTATTTGATTTACGTCTAAGTTGCATGAATTTTTATGCATGTTTAATTATTTAATTAAATTGCATGCAAATATACTTTATGTTAAGATTAATTTAAGTATAGTATATATATATATACATATATATATATATAGCATTGTATAAAAAATTAAAAAAATTAGTAGCGTAGGGTAGTTTCAATTGGTATTAGAGCAAGGTCCTGGAGGGTGACTAGCCTGCTACATTGAGCTCAGAAGCTGCACTGCCAGTATGTGAGTTTTAAATATTTTAAGTTATGTTTTATGTATGGCACACATGATTTATGTTATGATAATTTTATGTTATGAAAATTTTAAGTATTAAAGTTTTAAAATAAAATGCTTAGTTATGCATGGCGGTTACGTGAGAAATTTATGGAAATTGCAGTATGCCTCCAAGACAAGCTACACGTCAGACTAACACTGAGAAAGCCAATCAGGAGGGAGACAAACTCGTGGTAATGCACCCCTACCACCTCAGCTCACACCATATGAGAGGGCTAGTTTGGATATGCTAGCCGGAATTACTAGACTGCTTGAGCATCAGACAACGCAGCCCAGGAAGTCTCACGAGGAGGATATAGCTGAACGGTTCCGCAAACAGGGACCGAAGGAGTTTCATGGCACTACTAATCCATTCATTGCTGAGGGATGGATATATTCTTTGGAGACCATCTATGCTTATATGAGACTCACTGACGCGGATAAAGTGAGGTGTGCGATCTATATGGTGAAGGAAGATGCTACTCTCTGGTGGGATGGCATAGTGGTTGGCCTAGATCTAGCTAGGTTAACATGAAAGGATTTTAAGAAGATGTTCTATGAGAAATATTTCACTAAGGATATCTGCGGGCAGCTGGTCCGCGATTTTATGAGTCTCAGCCAGGGAGACAGGTCTGTTGCTGAGTTTGTTAAGCAGTTTGAGAGGGGATGTCACTTTGTACCTTAGATTGCAGGAGATGAGAAAGAGAAGTTGAGGCATTTAACAGATGGTCTAAGATCTGACATTAAGCACGATGTCTTTATGATGGACGTGACAACTTACAAGGCAGCAGTCAGTAGGGCTTTCCGATTTGAGAAAGCAAGAAAAGAGATGCAAGTCGACTGCCAAAAGAAAAGACAACTCCAGCAACAGTCTGGACGTCAGCCTTCACAACAGCCGGCAAAGAAGGCATTTACTGGGCCTTCTAAGGGCCCAACTCCGCAGAGACAGCATCAGCAAGGAGGGGGCGCCCCGAACGGTGGAGGATTACTCTTGTGCCAGACGTGTCAGATACCACACAAGGGCCAGTGCCTGATTGGTTCAAACATGTGTTACCACTGCAAGGATCCGGGACACATCTCTATGAATTGTCACAGGAAGAAGAATACCACTGGACGAGTTTTTGTGATGCAAGCTAAAGAGGCAGATCCAGATACTTTTCGCATCACAGCTAACTTTAAAACATTGTCGTTCAATTTTCAGCAATTGTATTGTTTGATCGAGATTTGCATGAGCAACTGCTAGACTACTTGTATTCCACGTACCTTTGTTACGGAAGTGGAGCTCTAATCTGTTGGTACTTACATAAATTTCGAGGACGAAATTTCCATTTCGGGGGGGGGGGGGTGGTGGGGGGTGGAGAAAGAGAGAGAGAATTGTAACGTCCAGAAATTCGCTTACGTAAACCCACATACATATATAGTTAGAGGATTTAATGATTTAAAAATAAGTTTAAAAGGGGTTAAATAATTTTATGTGCTATTATGTGTATTATGCGATTTATTTGCATGTTTTAAATGTTATTATAACATTTAACCCGTTATTATGAAATTATGAATTTATTTGAGAAATGTATTTTTCGATCACGTAGACGAGACCATAAACGAACGAGATAGATATTTTCACCCAAAATATTTTTATTGAGATTTCATGGGCCATAAATTATTATTTTAAGATTTTATTTTCAGAAAATAAAAATTTTAATATATATATATATGTATAAAAGCCCATTTTTCACTAGAATAAGCTATTTTAAGAATTTTTAATAGGCCTTAAAAAGCCCTTAAATTTATATTTTGAGATTTATACATTAATTATCAGATTTTTAGTGGGTTTTATTGGGTTGAGTATTTTAATTAATTAAGAGATTAACCCACAAACAAATATCAAAGTTTTAGCCTCATTTTTACCCTACTTCTCATTGAACATCAGATGCATCACCACTAGAGACGACACACACACACACCCCAAGAACATACACTCACGTTGGTTGAAGGAAATGTGAAGGTTCCAAGCTCCGTTCATCCCGGACAACCGAATACGCGACGTTTCTTGTGTTTTCGAGCGTATACACGCAAAGGCACGCTTGATTCCTTTATTTTCCCATAAATTAGATCATATACTCACTGTTTTTACATGATTTAATTGTGTGTTTACAGCATGCATCACTAAGGTTTATGCTTCTCACATTATCATGCATGAGTTCTTGAGCAGTCCACATTTTTTATGCTTTCTCTCATAATTTTTCACGTTTTTCTGCTAATTCACATTATGGATTGCTGGCCCATGTCTTGGGGGTTGATTTAGGGACCCAAAGGTCGATTCATGTGGTGGCTTGAACCTGATCTAGGCTAGAAACGAGGCAAATCTCAAAAAGTGGACAGTAGGGTTTGATTTGAGCAGCTCTGGGAGAATGAATGTGTGAACTGTAGGATGCGAGTTAGAGGTTGATTCTAGTTAAGTTAGAACCCCAAGACCTTGGAGAAGGATGTGTCGGTGGTGCTCCGGCCGGTGGTGGCCGAAGCTAGGCAGTCGAAGCCGCTGAAGTTTACTGTCGCGCACAGTAACACAAGTTAGCTAAGGTTCTTTGAAGATTGGTACGTGCAGACCATGTAGACCTCGGTTGGGGCTGAGGTTGGTCTTGTTGGAACCATCTGGATGTGGGCTAGGTTCGAGAGGTGGTGCTATGGCCGGTGGTGGCCGGAGTCAGCGGCCGCAGGTGCTATTTGGGGCTAGTCGTGGCTAAGGTGTGCAGGAGTTAGGGCACTTTTTTGGGCTGGTTTTCGGGCTGGGCTCGGGCTTATGGGTTTGGGTCGGGTCTAAAAAGTTGATGGGTCAAGTTAGTTGTGTTCGGTTTTGGGTTCGAGTTATATTAGTTGGGCTCGGGATTTTAATTTATTTTGGATTAATAGTTTAAGTTGTAATTTTTTGGCTTAAGTTAGATTTTAATAATTATTTGTGTTATTTAATTTTATATAATAGGGCTTAAATAATTATTTAAGTGAGCCCATTAAATTTTCATGGGCTTGGGGTCCGTGGGAATTATTTGGCCAGATCATGTTAAATTAAGCTTAATGGGTCGAGATAAGTTATTATTTGGGCTTGGGTTATTTAATGGGCCTAAGTTCAGTTATTAGGCAAGACTAAAATTGTATGGGCTTAAGTTTAAGGGGTCAGAAGCTCGAACGAATCCATGAAAAATTTAAAGTCTGTAAATATATATTTAATTCATGCATGAATTTTTTAGTATAAGTATGATTTTATGAAAAATAATTAAATTTATTTTTACGAACAAAGTTTTATGAAATGATGAAATTATGAAGATTTTTATTTTAAGTTCTTGTATGCATGAAAGATTATTTTAATTATGATTAAATGCGTTTAAGAAAAGAATATTTTTATAGAAGTTGAAGTGGAGTGACAACACAGTTATGATTAAGAGTCACGAATCCAACCTGCTTGCGGGCTGGTTCAGTGGCGGCACAGAGGTAGTTATACTACCGGCATAGAGATGGAGATTCTACCGCCACGTATGTTTGTTTTCAGATTGATCAATCGCTCATGTTTAAGAGCCACATTCATAGATACAACTTGCACTGAAAGATTTATGATTATGTGATGCCTTATGATGATTTTAGATTTATGTTATGTTTATGATTAAGAATATGATCATGATTATGGTTAAGTGTTTACAAATAAGTTTTATGAGCATGTATGCATACATATATTATGATATTAATACGATAAGCACATGTGAATTCATATTGTTATGTACAGATAGAACGTGTTGGGCCTCTAGACTCACTAGATCTAATGGATGCAGGTGTGCATAATTATGATGATAAGCATATTGCCCCGACTTGCGGTGAGGACGTCTGAGCGCCCATGCAGCTAGTCCGCCCGTGACCTTCTGCTCAGCTTTTGTTTAACAGTTTTGAGATATTTAAACATTATGTTATTTTTCGCATATGATAGAATTTTATTCAGTTGCATGGTTTGAGGATTTTAGGAAAAGTGTTTACGTATGCATGGATTTTGAATTATTGGATTTACGTCTCAGTTGCATGGATTTTTATGCATGTTTAACTATTTAATTATATTGCATGCAAATATACTTTATGTAAGTTATTTTATGTTAAGATTATTGTAAGTATAGTATATATATATATATATATATATATATATATATATATATATATATATATGTATGGGCATATATATATATATAGCATTGTAAAAAAAATTTAGTAGTGTAGGGTCGTTTCAGAAAGTGTCATCATCAAGAACAAGTACCCATTGCCATGAATTGATGACTTATTCGATCAATTCCAGGGTATTTCTGCTTATTCCAAGATTTATCTGAGATCGGAATACCACTAGATGTGTGTCCGAGACACTGATATTTCTAAGACTATTTTCCGTACCAAGTATGGCTATTTATGAATTCCTAGGATGCCATTCGGTTTGACGAATACCCTGCAGTTTTTGTGGAGCTGATGAATCGTGTGTTCCGAGATTAACTGGATGAATTCATCATTGTCTTCATTTATGATATTTAGGTTTATTTGCATGATATGAGCAAGCATGCCCAATATTTGAGAATTGTATTACAGACGTAACGCGACAAGCAACTGTATGCTAAGCTAAGCAAGTGTGAATTCTGGATTGATCGAGTCGCGTTTCTTGGTCATGTCATATCCAAAGAAGGAATATCTGTGGATCTGAGTAAGGTTGAGGCAGCGTTGAACTAGGCACGTTCGACAACGGTGGCTGAGATCCTTAGTTTCTTGGGTCTAGCTGGATATTATCGTTGGTTCATCGAGATTTTCTCCCAGTTAGCCAGGCCTTTGACACAGCTTACCCGGAAGAGTGTTCCTTTTGATTGGTCCTTGGATTGTGAGGAATCCTTTCGCAAAATTCAGTAACGTCTTACGAATGCACATGTGCTAGCTCTACCATCAGGATCGGGAGGTTATATTATCTACACTGATGAATCTGGAGAGGGTTTAGGGTGTGTATTGACACAACACAAAAATGTGATAGCTTTTGCCTCTCGACAGTTGAAAACACACGAAATGAACTATCCAGTAAATGATCTCTAGTTGGCCGCCATTATATTTTTCACTGAATATTTGGAGGCATTACTTGTATGACGAGAACTTTGAGATATTCACTGATCACAAGATTCTAAAGTACTTGTTCACTCAGACGAAACTGAACATGCAACAACGTTGCTGAATGGATTTGTTGATGGACTATGATTGTGAGATCAAGTGTCATCCAAGTTCTAGAGTCGACTGAATGACAAGTTTCCGTTAGGCTGGAAGGCCAGTTATAATTTGCTTGGAAGCCAAGGTTTAGTTAGACTGAAACTTAAGATTCAGCTCAATATCGAGAAGATGGTTATAACAAAAAATAGAATGAGGAAATCGGTTACACCATCAATCTCAAGAAAGGAGATGCATATAAAAGAAGAAGTGTGTCTTGATGATCAGAGGTATAGTGTTATGCATTGTATTTCAGTTTCCACTTGAATATTCTGTATTCGTAAGCAGTTGGTTGTATGTAGGGGCGGATCTACCATAGGACCCGGGGGGGCCACGTCCCCCCAAAAATTAAATTTTTTTAGTATTATATGACTAATATTTTTTAAAAAACTAAATATATACCAACGGCCCCTCAAAGTATGAAAGAAAGCTCTTGTAGCTTTGTGGTGAAAGACTCTTGTAAAACCTTTTTGTATCAAGGTCCAAATCCTCAACCTCTCAGTACTCTATTTTTTCTTTTCCCTTTTATTATCTCCTTTTGTTTTTCTTCTTCTCTCTTACATCCTATTTTGTTTTTCTATTTCCATTTTCCTTTTTAATGTCACTAAATAACTAAATTATTATTATTATTATTATTTAACTAATAATAAATTATTTATTTACTGAAAATTTTAAAATTTATTCTCTAAAATTAAGTAAAATATAATGACGTACAATATTAAAATAACAAATAAAATAAAAAATATATACCATATTAATCGAAAAAACAATTCTAAATATCTAAAATATTTATATATTTATTGATATCTTTAAAATTTATTCTCTAAAATTACATTATGTTTCATATATAATGATTTTTCATTTTTATTTTTAAAAATATATAGACTTGTACGATAATTAATAATATTTTTTTCCGATTTTTTTCATTAATATGCTCATATAATTAATTAGGCTTTAATTAAATAGATAGATTATTTTCAATAATTTTTTACACCATATAAGTATTCATTAAATTAAACTTGAAAAGTTATTTACCAATTGAAATTTCAAAAAAAAAATTTTGATATTTGTGAAAAAGAAGTAACTATATATATGGGACGAATTAAGTATAAAATAAAATGAAATATATATATATATATATATATATATATATATATATAAAGTAATAAATAACATATTTGAAATAAATAAAAGAGAATGAGCAAATTAAATGGATGATGATTTTCTCTTGGATGCATTGATGACATGTAGAAATTGCTAAAAAAAAATTTGTATTGATGTTATCATCGAAATTGTAAATATTCTAATGAAACGTTGAATTTCTTTAATGTATAATTATTTTGTTCGAAACATAAATTTGATGCTTAATTAGCTGAATATAACCGATATTATAATTTGTCTTCTCTGTTTTAATCTTATGTCTAGCTTGTAGGCGGCCTTCCCTCTGACCGAAATCCTGGATCCGCCTCTAGTTGTATGAGTGGTAGAGCGAAAGGCTTATGATACTCACTGTCAACGACTTTATCCCTTCAATCGTTGGTGATTAGTGAATTGATACTCCGATCGAGTGGATCTAGGATTGAATTGATCTGAACTACTATAATTGTTTGGTGTTCTTTTTTGTTGATCGTTGTGTTTTTTAGTTTTGTGTTCGTTGATATCGTTTTATTTGCTTCGTTCTCAATGTTATATGTATATCAATATTTGTGGAAACTTGCTTGAATCACAACATGGTCCACAAGTTTTTTGCAATGAGATGTTAACGTGAACATTTCGTATTTTTAGCTCGTAAGTCTTTTGCACTGAGATGTTCACGTGAACATCTAGTGTTTTTACTGTGATGTGCGCAAGAACATCTGGAGAAAATACTGTAGGGGGAGTATTTCTCACGGTGTAGCATAAAATATCCCAAAGACAAAATATTTATATAAACTTAACCTAAATTAACTAACGAGTTGGTTTCTTGTGAGACGGTCTTACAGATTTATGTTCATGAGATGGGTTGATCCGACTCATATCTATAATAAAAAATAATGTTTTTGCATAAAAAAACGACACAAAAACTCTTGTATGACAATCTCATACATCAATTTTGTTAGAGAGATCACCTATTTGAATCGTCCAAAAAAATATTATTTTTTTTATGCAGCAACATGAGGTTTTGTGACGATGCTTGAGAAATGGAGGGGGCCACAACCTAGAGGAGAAGAAGAGTGATGTTGCGAGCAACTATAAGAAATAAAAAAAGACACAAAAGAGAGACAAAGTGGAAACAAACTCGATCGAACCAAAGTGGCAGCAAGTCTGCAATTTTTCGTTGATATTTTTTATTTTAACCCTATTTTTCAAGCTCTTTTATATCCTCCACTTTTAAGCTTATTATTTTCAATAAATATTGTCACATTTCCTTTCATATTCTTAGATGTGATCAGTTCGTCCTTCTGGATTGTAGAAATATAAATTGTTTTCATTTTGTTTATTAATAGCATAGATAATTTGCACCTGTCATTGTTGAATTTTTCATTGCATGTTTTTATATAGTTTTCTTTGTAATTTTGAAACTTAACCAGAGGTTGAGATTCGAAATGAATTGCGAACCGAGGATCACATTTGTTTGATTAGTGCTAGAAGTTTAGAACATTCACGTCTTTGCATTGTTGGCACTCACGTGTCTCGCACACCCCCAAACACCCAAATAATGTGCAAACGATATAATTTTAAAATTGGATCTTATTATATTTCTCATAAGATATTATAGAACAGTGTCAAATACTTATTTTTATATCCAAAATTATTCTAAATTGTTTCAAACTACAATTGTTTGTCTTGTTAAAAAATATCTTAATAAAAATTATAATGTTTTATTATTTTTTATTATTTATTGTACAGTTTTACAAGATTCATGAAGTTGAAATTCTTAATTATATGATAGAATTGTTCAATTTTCGAATGATATTTATGATTTTATTTTAGTATTTTTTTTCTTTCGAATTTTTTTCGTACTTAAACAATCAATGAGTTATTTGAATACAGTAAATTTTAATTTTTCAAAATTCGATGAGAAATTTGTGAAAACGGTGTAATAAGATAAATATTGTCCTTAAATTGTAAACAAATGTTAGCTGGTAATAGACTTAGGGATCACCATTAGAGGGTAATAATGGTGGCAATAACCCTTTATTAATTGTAATTTTTTTCGAGGAAATCATATGAATTTTAATATATATAAACTGTACTCATATTTTTAACAAAAAAACATCAATTTCATGTAAAATCACTAATTAAAGACTGCATAAGAAACGAGACAAACAACTAGCAAATACACATGAAATATAGATCATATACATATATATAAAATGTACTTAATTAGGGCAGACACGAGAGGAGGCCCAAAAAGCCTTTGCCTCAAGCACAAAAAATTAGGGGCCAGAAAAAACATGTTATATATATATATATATATAGGTTTTTTAGGTGCAGGAGAAATTGGGGCGCCTGTTTTTTTTTATTTTTTTTAAATAATTGGCCCAAAAATTGGGCCCCCTTCCCTAACCATCATTCACGCCGCGGTCTCTCCTCTCTCATTCATAATTCCACCCCTTCTCCACCTCCTCATATGGCCGCCACTCTCCGAACGAAATCGCGCTGCTATAGCCATCGTCGGCTCAATACCGCCCACCGACCGACCAGTACCCCACGCCCAACCACCCCAGTCCAACCTCCATCACCACCACAAATCACCATTTAGAATTCACAAACCCATCACTACTGATCCGACCAGTCCATGGCCAGCTACCCTTTGCTCCACCACAATGCACTGTTTCTATGATTTTTTCTCCCATCCGTCGAACATGAGCCGACCACCAGGTGTTTGCAATGAGTTGCATATCGGAGCGGAGGTGTTGGGGTGTTAGGGTTGAAGAAGATGAGCAATCATGGCAAAAGGGTGGTGACAGTCGGTGATGTTGTTTGAGAGAGGAGAGAGAACAGTGAAGATAAAGGGGTGAGAGGCTGAGAGGCGTGAAGTGATTGATAGGGTAGAGAGGTGGTTGGTGATGGTGATGTAGTAGGGGAGAAGAATTTCAAAGTAAAAAATAAATAAAAAAAATGACTTGGGCACCACGTCAACTGGCGCCACTAATTCTTCTTCACACTAGGGTGCAGGGGAACAAACCTCTCTCTCTATATATACATATATATATATATATATTTTAAAATAATAATTAATTAATCGAGTTTTGTATGTTAGTATTTCCCTTATTCAGCAGGATGTAAGAATTCGTGAATTTTGCGCAATCCAGAGATTACAACATTGTTGATTAATTGACTTGAGGGTGCTCAAGTTTTCAAAAAATACTAAGAAAAAATTTATCACGAATTTTAATTATATTTTAGGAATTCTAATTTATGTAGTTGTATGCATCATAGTAATGCAATCATACATTTATTTATATATAATGTTTCTATGATTCGAGTTAGATTTAATGTATTTGTTATGATAGATTAATTGGGGATATTCTTTGAGCTACAATTGCTCGTTTATAAAATATTGAACACCGATGAATTAAATTTAGTTTGGTTTTCAAACTAAGCGAAAGACACTTAAAATAATCATTCAAAGAAATCGATTATTTAGTTTGTAAATCAGTGAAAACAATGCAATCTAAAACAACAAGAAGTAAATGCAATAAAGTAAAGAGGCACGAATTTGTTTATTGATGTTTAGAGACAAAACTTCTACGTCACCCCTTCTTTACTTTATTGCATTTATGGATTGCTCTGTAGAATTTCAATGCAGACCCAGATATTTCAATGCAGTTTATCAGCACTTTATGCTCCGATTCAGACCTTGACTTGTGAAGATGATTTGTAGATCATGTTTTTAGATTTTCAAGGCATACTGAATCATTCCATTTGGATAAACGAGCAACAAGATATGGCAAAAATACCATAACTGGTCCGTCAAAATGCATGATGTCATCTTATTTGTCCAGTTCAATGTTGAGGCAGCAGGTTGACCTAGCTAACATCCGAATTGGTCCACCTAGTCTGAAATATGACTTGTAGATATTTGAGTTGGCTGTTCAACGATTATGCCAGCGGGTCATTAGGATCATCGAGCTATAAGATATACTTGAAAAAAGATGTTGCGCCATAAACTCGATTTGTTTGAATTCGAGTACATCATCTCGAAACTTAAGTAAATATGTTAGAAGCATAATAACAATTTTTGTTATCATCAAAATCAAGATTGGTCTGTAAAAACAGACCCAACAGTATTTGAGTTAATTGTTTACTGAAAAGTAATTAAATAATTTACGTATTCTAATATATTTGGAATGTTATATTTTTACATGTTTTGTTTTAAAATAACATCTCATTAATATTAATAAAAAAAATGAGTAGGTTACTTGTGAGAGAGTTTCATAAATATTTATTTGTGAGACGGATCAATCCTACTCATATTTACGTAACAAATTAATATATACTTTTGGTATAAAAAAGTAATATTATTTTTTTTTATAAATGACCCAAATAATTAGATATTCGTCTTACAGAATTAGCATGTTAGAAGATCTCACAAGAATTTTTGTGTAAAAAAGTAATCTACTACTGTTGACCGTCTCATTGAAATTTTTAAATAAAAAAAAAATTACCACGATTGTTTATTATTTCGACCCATTTTCTAGAAGACCTAAAAAGAAAATATAAGGTCCCGCCTCTGTGTACTCGTGCATAGATATATAACTTGATTCTTGGCTTCTCCGTACCTTCCTCCCCAAGCAAACGTGAAAGCTAAGCAATGCAACTACGCGGCATAGGTATGTATTGAATCTCCTCTGATCCCTCTATACCAATATTCCTCACTCACGCATCTGTGTTTCAGGAGTGCTGCTGTTCGTAGGATTTTGTCTAACATATCGTCCCCGTCCCGTCCCCGTCCCAGAAAGGTAAGTTGAATTCTATTGCTCATGATTATGTATTTTTTCTATACCGAATTTTGCTGATTAATGGTGGCTGTGTATTCATATATATAGACCAGTTTTATCATGTAATTGTGAGCGCAGTGGATAATATTCTCGTTTGCTTGAATGTAAGCTAGCTCGATCATCCCATTAATTTTCCTTTTTTTTTTACTTGTAAAAATATAATATACCGTACGTCCTCATTGTAATTATTGTAACAATTGTTTGTTGTTTCTTAATTGTTTCAGTTTATGTGATCTCTCAAGTGGTTGTCAGCTTGGCCAAGCGTTTCATTGATTTCGTAATATAATGTAAATTAAAAATAAATAAAAAAAATAGTTAATACATTATTTGATTTGATGGATAGATTATAATTTATTTGATTTAATTGATGTAAAATTATTAATTAATAAATAGATAAATAATATGACAAAAATAAGGCGAAATTGATTGGAATCGATAAGTTATACATAGATTAAAAATACATCAAACCAAACAATGTCTATATTATGATTCTTGCTAAACAAGCTGGGTACCTATTCTGATTATAATAATTCCGTCAATGTTTACGATTGTTCTATCAGTTCTTCAAGAACTTTTAATCATGTTAATTCTTCCTTTCTCGTTAGGATTTCTTTGTGGTTACTATCTTATTACCTTCTCAGTTATCTGTTAGGAGTATTTTAATCATGTGGGATCCTGTACACGATGTCCATTTATTTTAGTAAATATATGCTTGTTATATATGATGTCTTATTAATAAGTTTCAGAGATTCGTATATATATGTAGAGCTAAGTTAATACATGAGTTCCAAGGGAGAACTACAATTTGGTTTTGTAATTTTAAAGTTCTTTTCTTTTCTTTTCTTTTCTCTTCTCTTATCGGAAAAATCTATACTCTTAAATCTTAATTAGCACACTAATTTGCAAAATTTTCCGATTTTAGTTATTTTTGGCCCCGTTAGGTATCAAAAGCCAGATCAAAAAAGCACAAAAAAGTGTTTTTTTGGTTAATAAGGTGTTTGGATGGCATTTAAGTGCTTAAAAAAGCACTTTTTAAGACAAAATTAAAGCTTTTAATTTCAAAAGATAAAAATTGTAGCTTAAAAAAATACTTTTTTAAAAAATATCTACAAAATCCAAACGAGCTCTTTATCAGACGATCAAAGCGTTTGTTTACGTGTCCAATGTCGGCATGTCATTATTCTGATGCAAAAAAAAAAAAACTAAATTGAAATAAAAAATGTGCAAGTTAGTGGATTAATAAGGTGAATTGACCAATAACTGCAAAAAAATGTATTTTTTTTTCTCTCTAAAGCAAGTTAGGGTAACTATTTTCATGGCTTTAACCTTGAAATGCAAGCAACTAAAGAAATTTTAAGCATTTAATAATGTGTTGTTGCATTCACGCTTCACTAATCATAGTTGCAATTAATTCTGTATCATTAATCATTTGGTACATATACAAATGATCTCTTTACAATCCATACATTGTTATCTTTTTTTGTTTTTTTCCTTACCTTATTATCTTAATAGATTTGTTGCATAGTTTAATTTGAATATTGTTTTTCAACTCGTTTGCACCTCAAGTGATGCATGTGGTACAAATTTGTTATACATATGATATTACAGCTCTAAATTGTTTTGCTCGGCACATTTGAAGAATAACAATCATAGCTACCTCACCAACATTTATCAAATAGCGTATGATTTTATCCACAAAATCTCCCAATAAAGTGCATGGTAACCTATAATTCCCCAGCGAGGGTTAATCCAACTTTCGCTCTTTCAAATTGAGGTTCATGTGTTAAGAGTGTGATAAATATATTGAGGAAAAAATCTGAGACTAGATGACACTTATCTTGATCAAAAGAAATAAATATCACACATAAATATATATTGGAGTGTGTATATACTATATATAAATAAATAATACACACATATATATATGTTCTTTTGTATAGCATTAAAGTTTTAAAAAATTTTGAGAGCAGCCAGAAATTCACCACTACTAATGAAATCAAATTTTAACTTAATAAAAACCCTATTTTTTTTTTTCATTTTACACTTTATTTTAAAATTCAATATAAATTCCAGAAAATATTATTATTTTTACTAATTTTATAGATATTTTTAAGAAAAGAATAATTGAAAATAAAGTTTTAAAATTTTAGAATTTGATTTATTAATACATTAAAAAAAGATAAAAGTTCAATCATCTCAATAAAGGCTAATAAATAATATAGATTAAAACTGGTCTAATAAAAAAAATATTGTATAATTGGCAGATTAATCTACCAAACTGTGATACTCCTATCCCGATGGGAAAAATAAAATCTTTAAAAATGATTTATAATGAGTTACAATGGACTTCTATAACAACTTGGTTTAATCATTTGCGTAAAGCAATGACGAATACGAAGTAGTTGTTATATGGGCTCATTGTGCAGATCCGGGTCTGGGCCCGGGGCGTGACACAAACCTAATAAAAACAAATAAATTTCAAAAATAAAATGGAAAATGAAGTACAATGGACATATTAAACCATTTATTAAAAATAAAATTGAAAATGAAGCTATTAAAGTATTAAAACAATTAAAAATAAAATTAAAAAGAAAGACATCATATTCGATCGTTGCAACATTTTCAAAATGGCAGATTTTTCCAAAATTCTACATTAATTCGGAAAATTGAATTATCGACTAAAATCTGAAAACCATTAGATAATAGAAAATTCACAATTTAGTGGAGCTGACATCCTATGTTGTATTTATGTTTACATACGTGTTCGCGATTTAATGACTAAAATTTATTGTCTCAAATAAAAAATTTATTCTAGCTCTGAGCTCAAATAAAAATTTATTCTAGTTCTGAGCTCAAATAAAAAATTTATTCGTACGCACGAACGAACGACTGTCGGTTCACACGTTAAAAAAAACAAAAAAAGTTTTGGGTTCAATTTTTGAATTCCGATTTCGGTTTTCGGATAATCAGTTGTAAATTTAATTTCATAACTAGTGTATTGATGCACGCGTTGCGTGTTTGTATAATATTTTTGTAATTAATTTGATTTATATTCAAATAATGGTAATATCATAGTTGAGAAATTATCGAGGGATTAAACTCAATTTGAAATATCGAAATTAAAAACAAAAATAAAATAAAACAAAAGTGTAATATATTTATAGGGAAAATTGTCAATAAATCCTCAACAAGAAACATAAATTGTTCCTCAGTCCTGGCCTGTGTAAGGCTTTTTATGTTTCAAATCCCTGACAATTGCCTGTACATTGTTTAAGCTCTCTCTTTGTGACCAATTTACCAAAATACCCTCAATTTACTTGGAAACCTCACAATACCCTCTACTATTATTTTTAAAATAAAAAAAAAAACAGAAAGCTTAGAATAACGTTCGGAGTAAGAACGATCGGTACTTTCCCTCCCTTGTTTTTATTGATTCTCCCCAGCCTTCTTCCTCTACCAAAAACGAGTAATTCATCGACTTGGGTTTCTTTGTAGATCTGCGTTGACTGAAGAAATTTGTCAATCTTTGTGCCCACTGCTTACAGTCAATTTTTCATAGATTTGAAGGTATGAATTTTGATTTGAAATATTATAAACTTTGGGCGAACAATAGATTGTCACAGCTTGATGTATTGTGTTCGTGTTTAAAATGTTCAATCGATGGAATTTTTTGAGATTGTGTTATGATTTTAGAAATTTTTTTTAATTTGGTGCATTGCGATAGTTTTACAGATTTGCTTACCAATATCCATTTTATATGTCTGTTACCGGGAATACAGTTTACTTTGTGGAATTTTGTGATAGATTAGCTGGTATTCGTTCTGGATTATGATGTTTTAATTCCTAATATAATGGTTTTGGTTTTAATTTCTACTATAATTGTTCTTGAAGTTGTTATTGTGTACTACTTGTTTGTATATAATGTATTATGAATGAATGTATCATGTTTCAATTTTTAAGCATGTGTTTATGTAGTTTGAGAATGAAATCAGGAAGTGGTTCAAGCAATCTTACGTTTTGGGTTGCTGTAAATACAAGAATAAATTTTTTCATTTAAATTTTCGAAGGTTGTAGCTTGATGGATGTTTTTGTGAGTCTGGGCAGAAAATGTGCAGAAATATCTACGGAATCCACGATTGATAGAATTGTTTGAGATTTTGTTATGATTTTAGAGATTGTGTTTAATTTGGTTAATTGCGATAGTTTTACTGATTTGCTTACCAATATATACTTTATACATCTGTTATTGGGAATGTTGTTCGTTTTATGGAATTTTGTGATAGATTAGCTGGTATTTCTTATTGTTCTCGATTATAATGTTTTAATTCCTAATATAATGGTTTTAGTTTTAAATCCTACTATAATTGTTCTTAATTTGTTATTGTGTACTATTTGTTTGTGTGTAATGTATTATGAATGAATGTATCATGTTAATATTTTTGGGCCTGTTTTTTATAGTTTGAAAATGAAATCTGAAAGTGGTCATTGCAATCTTTCGTTTTTGTGCGACTCTCTTATACCTCAAATTTATTTTTGCAGAAAATGAATGAAGATTTGTTTAAGAGATTCAAATACCTCATTTTTCCAATTAATAGCATAGTGCATTAGTTTCTACTAGTATTTTACGTAAAAGAAGGGATATTCAAAATGTGGAATTCACTTCTCGATTCGTTTAGCTTAGGGGCATGTAAAACTTTGATGAGTCTTTATTGTGTCATATTATGTGTTTTGTACGAATGTGTTTTTAATAATGTTTATCTTTGAAGGCGCATTTTTTGGTTTGTTGGGTTCGTCATCATTCAAATTTCATCATACCCGACTCTGATGTGTTGAGAGAACATACGCGTCATCAAAGTGTATCACTTGATTGTAGTGTTTATGCATGCATGTAGATAGATTTTCTAGCCCGTGACTCCGATGAAATGTGGACATATCAGAATGTAGTGAAGATGGACACCTACCATGCTCGACTGGCTGCAAATATTTTATTTGACAAAATGAGAATGCTCAAAAAAAACTTTGATTAACATGTATAATATTTGTATCCTTTTGTGGTTGATGAAAATACAATTGTATGTAATTATGTTTAAATTATTTTGTAAAACTCTATTTGGGCGAAACAAGTTCGATTAACCTCATATTTTGTACGATTCAATTTAGAATGAAATTATCGTAGATTTAGAATGATCTTTTTATTCATTGGAATAATCTCTTGTTTTGTTTGAAAATGATATTTACAGATCGCCAGTTAAATATGTGCAGATAAATTAAGGAATGGTAAATAACCCAAAATAATTTCTACATCAATTTGTAAGACGACACATGTACGTGAACTCCACTAATCATATAGAATATTATTGGTGAGATCGGACACAACACATACGCAGTAATAGAATACATTAGACTTAACCTATCACACTTTGTTCTAACTTTGAGGACTATCAGTTGGGTCATCAAGATCACTCTCTCCTAGCCGAAGTGAAATGTAAAATATTTGGAACAATCTAGGAAATATACGGATTAATCGGTTTGATTTGCGGCACAAGATGACTTGTCATTTGGAGCTAGATCTTCATCGTTTGCACGTGCACCAAGATCACATGTATATGTTGCATGACATACGTTAAGAGAATTTTTCAATACCTCAAGATTGGTAGAACCATTAGACAAGTGTTTGTCATGTAATGTCTTGTGCACTAATTTGTGTAAGGTATATGAGGAATACATTGCTTATAACTCAATGATATCACATTCGTTGATGCCAATTGTCACATAATGTCTAGAATTGGGTAATAATTGTAATTTTCAAACTCGAAAGTTGTTGAATATGAGTTTTTATCATCTATTACATCAATTTATAAGACGACGCATGTACGTGAACTCCACTAATAATATAGAATATGATTGGTGAGATCAGGCACAATACGTACGCAATAAGATAATACATTAGACTTAATCGAGCACACTTTGTTCCAACTTAGAGGACTATCAGTTGGGTCATTAAGATCACTCTCTCATAGCCGAAGTGAAATGTAAAATATTTGGAACAATCTCAGAAGTATTCGGATTAATCAGTTTGATTTGCGGCACAAGATAATTTGTCATTTGGAACTAGATCTTCATCGTTTGCACGTGCACCAAGATCACATGTATATGTTGCATGACATACGTTAAGATAATTTTTCAATACCTCAAGATTGGTAGAACCATTACACAAGTGTTTGTCTTGTAATGTCTTGTGCACTAATTTGTGTAAGGTATATGAGGAATACATTGCTTATGACTCAATGATATCACATTCGTTGATGCCAATTGTCATCTAGTGTCTAGAATTGGATAATATTTGTAAGTTTCAAACTCGAAAGTTGTTGAATATGAGTTTTTATCATTTATTACATCAATTTATAAGACGACGCATGTACGTAAACTCCACTAATAATATAGAATATGATTGGTGAGATCAGGCACAATACTTACGCAGTAAGAGAATACATTAGACTTAATCGAGCACACTTTGTTTCAACTTTGGGACTATCAGTTGGGTCATCAAGATCACTCTCTCATAGCAGAAGTGAAATGTAAAATATTTGGAACAATCTCAAAAATATTCGGAATAATCGATTTGATTTGCGACACAAGATGACTTGTCATTGAGAACTAGATCATCATTGTTTGCACGTGTACCAAGATCACATGTATATGTTGCATGACACACGTTAAGAGAAGTTTTCAATACCTCAAGATTCGTAAAGCCATTACATAAGTGTTTGTCATGTAATATCTTGTTCACTACTTTGTGTAAGTTATATGAGGAATACATTGCTCACGACTTAATGAGATCACATTTGTTGATTTTAATTGTCACCTAATGTCTAGAATTGAGTAATAATTGTAATTTTCAAACTCGAAAGTTGTTGAATATGAGTTTTTATCATCTATTACATCAATTTATAAGACGACGCATGTACGTGAACTCCACTAATCATATAGAATATGATTGGTGAGATCAGGCACAACACGTACGCAGTAAGAGAATACATTAGACTTAATCGAGCACACTTTGTTCCAAATTTTAGGACTATCATTTGGATCATCAAGATCACTCTCTCCTATTCGAAGTGAAATGTAAAATATTTGGAACAAGCTCCAAAATATTCGGAATAATCGATTTGATTTGCGACATAAGATGACTTGTCATTGAGAACTAGACCATCATCGTTTGCACGTGTACCAAGATCACATGTATAAGTTGCAGGACACGCGTTAAGAGAAGTTTTCAATATCTCAAGATTGGTAGAGCCATTACACAAGTGTTTGTTATGTAATGTCTTGTGCACTACTTTGTGTAAGGTATATGAAGAATAAATTGCTCATGGCTCAATGAGATCACATTTGTTGATGTCAATTGTCACCTAATGTCTAGAATTGGGTAATAATTGTAATTTTCAAACTCATAAGTTGTTGAATATGAGTTTTTATCATCTATTACATAAGTTTGTAAGACAACGCATGTACGTAAAGTCCACTAATAATATAGAATATGATTGATGAGATCAGGCACAATACGTACGCAGTAAGAGAATACATTAGACTTAATCAAGCACACTTTGTTTCAACTTTGAGAACTATCAGTTGGGTCATCAAGATCACTCTCTCCTAGCCAAAGTGAAATGCAAAATATTTGGAACAATCTAAGAAATATACGGATTAATCGGTTTGATTTGCGGCACAAGATGACTTGTCATTTGGAACTAGATTTTCATCGTTTTCACGTGCACCAAGATCACATGTGTATGTTGCATGACACACGTTAATAGAAGTTTTAAATACCTCATGATTGGTAGAACTATTACACAAGTGTTTTTCATGTAATGTCTTGTGCACTATTTTGTTGGAACACTCACAAAAATATTCGGAATAATTGGTTTGATTTGTGGCACAAGTTGACTTGTCATTGGAAACTGGATCTTCATGATGATTATCACAGTGAATCTCTTCAGAAATCATTACAGTTGAAACCAAACACAAGTAAGCAAGGTAGAGAAAGATGTGTACATTCAATGCCTCAACAATCTGCATCCTCGTCCATCAATGGTTCAACAGAACAGTTGAATTACAAGCATAATGAGCATTCATCCTCCGATGCGCTACACAACCATTCTTCTAGTGCACATGTGTCTGACCATATTGTAGAAATATGTTGTTGTTTTGGTTGCACATGTTTTGGTCTTGTGCTAATATTACTTGTAGCTCTGTTTGTTGTAATAATCAGACAATAAGTTCCAAATTTATACAAATTTATTCCAAATTAAATACAAGTGGTACAAACTATATATCAATTAGTTTATGTCATTTTAAAATTTAAAAAGACCGACTAATTTGATTATTTGTTAACTGGAAAGACATATTTCAATAAAACATCAATGACAAAGAGTATTTCTCAAATTCAAACATTGTATATTACTCAAATGTGTAACAATATTGTTAACACAAAAGGAGTTGGTTCCAGAGAAACATAAGACAACACAATACACTTGAGTACACTACGACCACAACTCAAGTTAAAATATCACAACAGTTGGTTTCACAGAAACCTCAAACCAAGCGCAATCCAGCAATGCTTCCACTCGAATGTGTATGTCTTTTCAAGGGCATTTCCATGCTCGAACCCCTTTCGGAGATATTTCTGCACATTTTTTGCCCAAACTCACAAAAATATCCATCAAACTACAACCACTGAAGATTGAGACGACAAACAATTGATTCTTGTATTTGTAGCAACCCAAAAACGAAATATTGCAAGGACCACTTCCAGATTTAATTTTCAAACTACAAAAAACAGGCCCAACAATCGAAATATGATACATTCATTCATAATACATTACACACAAAGAAATAGTACTACACAATAACGAATTAAAGAATAATTACAGTAGGAATTAAAACTAAAACCATTATATTATGAATTAAAATATTATAATCAAGAACAATAAGAAATATCAGCTAATCTATCACAAAATTTCATAAAATGAACTACCTTCCAAGTAACGGACGTAAAATTGGATATTTGTAAGCAAATCTGTAAAACTATTGCAATGCACCAAATTAAACACAACATCTAAAATCATAACAAAATCTCAAACAATTCCATCAATCATGGATTTCGAAGATATTTCTGCACATTTTTTTTTGCAGACTCACAAAAACATTCATCAAGCTACAACCTCTAAAGATTGAGATGATGTAACAATTTCTTCTTGTATTTACGACAATCCAAAAATGTAAGATTGCAAGGACCACTTTCAGATTCAATTTTCAAACTACAAAAAACAGGCCAAAAAATCGCAACATGATACATTATTTCATAATACATTACACACAAACAAATAGTACACAATAACAAATTCAAGAACAATTACAGTAGGATTTAAAACTAAAACCATTATATTATGAATTAAAACATTATAATCGAGAACAATAAAAAATGCCACCTAATCTATCATAAAATTTCATAAAATGAACAACATTCTTAGTAACATACGTATAAAGTGGATATTGGTAAGCAAATAAGTAAAACTATCGCAATTCACCAAATTAAACACAACC
Source organism: Henckelia pumila (assembly GCF_033568475.1). Lineage (NCBI taxonomy): Eukaryota > Viridiplantae > Streptophyta > Magnoliopsida > Lamiales > Gesneriaceae > Henckelia > Henckelia pumila. The sequence goes on from NC_133123.1 coordinate 205,444,680, forward strand.
TCTAAAATCATAACAAAATCTCAAACAATTCCATCAATCGTGGATTCCGAAGATATTTCTGCACATTTTCTGCCTAAACTCACAAAAACATCCATCAAGCTACAACATATGAAGATTAGATGAAAAAATTTCTTCTTGTATTTACAGAAACCCATAACGTAAGATTGTTTGGACCAAAACAATTCCATCGATTGAACATTTTAAACACGAACACAATACATCAAGCTGTGACAAACTACTATTCGCCCAAATTTTATAATATTTCAAATCAAAATTCATACCTTCAAATATACGAAAAATTTACTGTGAGCAGTGGACACAAAGATTGATAAATTTCTTCAGTCAACACAGATCTACAAAAAAACCCAAGCCGATGGATTACTCGTTATTGGTTGAGGGAGAAGGCTGGGGAGAATCAAGAAGAACAAGGGAGGAAAAGTACCGATCGTTCTTATTTCGAACATTATTCTAAGCTTTCTGTTTCTTTGTTTATTTGAAAAATAATAATAGAGGGTATTTTGAAGTTTTCAAGCAAATTGGGGGTAGTTTGGTAAATTGGTCACAAATAAGGAGCTTAAACAATGTACATACAATTGTCAGGGAGTTGAAATATAAAAATCTTTACAAAGGGACTGAGGAACAAGTTATGAAACGCATACTACTAAAAACTTTTTTTTTTTAAATAATACTATAAATATACGCCCATACATATATGTATATAAAAATAACATATATTTCTTAAATAACCTGAAAAATATTAAATAAATAAATAAATCCTTAAAAATGTTTCATGCATCAATTTAAAATGATAAACAATGCTGCTGAAAAATCTCATATGCGGAATAATAATAAAATAAAACATGTTTCAAAATTCCATCATAATAGACTAAATAACTGCGACGGTCACGGGGTCCACTGCTCCGTGAGCTCATACGTCCTCACCACCGGTAGGAGCTACATAAATGTCATCATGCTCACCTGCACCATATAAGCGTAGTGAGCCTAGGGGCTCAACATGTCTAATCCTTTATAACAAGGTTAAAAATAATGCATCACGTAGATACTAATACATATACATGTACATGAGCATGCATGGAAATATTTTTCATAACATAAATGTTGAATCATAAATCATAAACATAACATAAATTTCTTCATCATACATAACATAATTGAGCATGTCATAAACATAAAAACTGAGTATGGTCATATCCATGAATGTGACTAATAACTGTGCCGACTGATCAGTCTAAAAAAATCATCGTACGTGGCGGTGGATAAATCCACCTCTATGCTGGTAGTAAACTACCTCTGTGCCAGTGGTAAAACCACTTCTATGCCGGTAGTAGAACTACCTCTGTGTCAGTGGTTAAACCACTTCTATGCTGTCACATCACTTCAATTTCCATAAAAATATTTTTCATGCTCAATTCTTAATCATAAACACATCATAAAATATTTCATGTATGTGTGCACTTAAAATATGTCCGTAATATATATTTAATTAATTTTAATAATAAATATACTTTTACTTAAAATAGAATTCATGCATAAAAATAATTAAATATATATTTCGGACTTAGTTTATTTTCATGGGTTGGTCCAGACTGCTGATCTCTCTACTAAACACCTTAACTGACTTAAAGCCTGTTAACTAACATAAAGCCCATAATTAAATAATTAATTTTTTAAAATTTTAATTTTTACTAAAATAAAATACTTAAATATTATTGGGCTTAAATAAAAATATTTAGGCCAATTAACTAATTAACTCATATAAACTCCTGGACTGGCCCAATAAAATCACTGACTGGCCCAAAAATTCCTATGGGCCTACGAGCCCATAAAAATCATTGGGCTAACTTAAAAATAATTTTGAAAGCCCAAATAAAATTATTTGGAAGCCCAAATAATTTTATTTCTAATTAATTTGGCCCAAAAATCAATTAAAACATAAAATACTTAAAAATTAAATTACTCGAGCCCGGCCCACTAAACCCGGACACACCTGACCCGACCCACCATGACCTAGACCCGACCCAGACCCCCAAACCCGACCCGGATCACCCAGACCCGACCCAACCCCACCCACAGCCCAAACCCGTAGCCCCCCCCTCTTCCCAGCTCTCCTCGGCCGTGAGCAGTAGTTACTTCCGGTGATTGGCCGGCCAACTCCGGCCACCACTGGCCGAAGTATTACCACAAACATCTAACCTACTCCTAGGCGGTTCTAAAAAGACAAGAATCAGCCCAAACGGTGGTCCGAGGAAGGAGAACGAAGCCTTGCAACAGGCTGTCCCCCAGCTCGCGCCCAGCCCTGAGCGGCTGCAGTAAATTCGATCGTTCTCCCTACTCCGACCATATTTTTCTGTGAAACCACTTCTTAATCCTAGCCAACATCTAGGGGGTTCAAACCCTTTAGACCTCACCCCAAACCATGTACTGAGGAGGGAGAACGAAGCCTTCTCCCTCAGAACCCAAATCTGCGCGATCTGGTGCACTAGAGGAGAAGTGCTTCGTTTCAGACCATCCATGGACAAAACCAACAGGACCACTCGACCACAAGGACCCTAAGACATGCCCTCAGATGTGGATTAGCCGCCTGGACCTTTACCATGCATAAAAAACGTTATCATACTCATGAAAGATCAAGCAAAACGTGAGAAAAAGGAAAGAAAAATACCATCTGCATATAAGTCTGAACAACAAACATATATACCACAAACTTTCTGCTGTAAAAACCAAAATAATAGCTTATATGGTGTTGAGAAAAGAATTAAACATGCCTTTCGTAATTTTCCTTGAATAACACGCGATTGCGGGAGCACCGGGACGAAGAACGAGCGACCAAACTTCTAAATTTCTTGAAGGAACGTCTATGGGATCTTGGGGGTTTTTGGATCGTGAGAATGGGGGAGGGAGACGGCTGATGGGGTTTGGAATAGATTAGGGAGTGTTTTAGGTTTAAATTTTGGGTAGATAATATATTAATAGTAGATATTACTCAAAATAAAGATATTATACCTTAAGCAAAATCTTTAAAACTCTTAAAAATAATAATAATCTGATACTAAAAACCATTATTCCGAAATTAAGACTTGAGGGATTTTTAAATATTAATAAAAGTCAATAAAATGACTTATTTTGGCCAAAAATTAATTATTAAATAAATATATAACTAAATACTAAAATTTTCTTGACAAAATACCTTAAAATAAGATTTTAAGGCTCATAAACTCATAAAATATTTTTGGGTAAGAATTTTGGTATCTCGTCCGTCCATGGTCCCGTCTACGCGATCAAAATAATAAATATTCTCAAAAATCCAAAAATACCATAACTGCGGGTTAAATGATAAAATAAATTTAAATCATGCATATAATTCACATAATAACACATAAATGTCATTTAACCCAAATATAAATTTTTAAATAATTATTTTCCCTAATTATGCATGCGAATTTACGTATTAAAATTTTCGGGTGTTACAATACTCCCCTCCCCCCCCCCCCCTTAAATTGAATTTCGTCCTCGAAATTCGACTGATCCAATTCTAATAACGGAGTTCTTCAAAATCCACTTCACTAAACCAACTATCACATATCTAGTTCCCAAGTTTCGGTATCCCAAAAGTCATGCTTCTGCTGCGCACTCTGATAAACCAAATATTTTTGCTTCACTAAAGGTTCCTTAAAAGAATAAGTTAGGGCATACCGGTGATCAAAGAGGTGTTTGGGTCTGCCTCAGCTGCTTGTATGACAAACACCCTCCCTGTGGTGCTCTTCTTCCTGGGACAATTCATGGACATGTGCCCCGGCTCCTTGCAATGGAAACACACATTCGACCCACTCAGGCACAGACCCGAATGTGGTTTCTGACACTTTGGGCAATTGGTACTCCTCCTGACTTAAGGGCCCCGCCCCTCTGCTGCTGTTGTGGCTGAACCTGCTGACTCTGCTGGTTAAGGTCCCTAGTTGGCCCTGTGAACTGTTTCTTCGCAGATGACTGCGAAGATGGTTGATAGGATTCCAGCTGGAATTGTCTCTTACGCTGCTGTTCCTTTTGTATATCTCTTCTCCCCTCCTCAGAGCGCAATGCTCTACTAACGGCAGCCTCATAAGTGGCGACATCCAACATACGAACGTCATGCTTAATGTCAGCCCGCAATCCATCAACAAACTGCCTCAGTTTATCCGGCGCACTGTCAGCAATAAGAGGCACGAAACGACACCCTCTCTCGAACTGGGTGATGTAATCCACCACAGTCTTGTCCCCCTGACGGAGACTCATGAACTCCCGGATCATGCGGCTGCACACATCCTCAGTAAAATACTTGGTATAGAACATACGTCTGAACTCTATCCACGTCAAAGTAGGTAGGTTCACGCCCCTAACAGCGCCTTCCCACCAAGAGGCTGCATCCCCTCTCATCATATACACCGCACACTTGACCCTATCAGCATCTGTAATTCCCATATAGTCAAATATAGACTCCAATGATCGAATCCACCCCTCAGCAATGAGCGGATCAGTGGTGCCTGTAAACTCCTTTGGTCCTTTCTTCTGGAACCGCTCAGCTACATCCTCATCGTGTGTGAGCCTAGGACGAGTAGCTTGCTGCTCTAACAAAGCAGTGATCCCTGCCATCATGTTAGCATTGGCCTGCTCCAATGCTGAGAGAGGGTTCTGCGGAGGTGGAGGTGGAGGTCCTCCGCGTCTATTCATCTGTCTGGGAGGCATTCTGTACCACCACATATTTCTTTACGTAAATCGCAATGCATAACTAAGGGTTTCAAAAGTCTTACTGAACATGAAATACTTTAAATTAATACATAAGCTCCTTCTAAATCTTAATAAAGCATTTAAAACTTACAGACCGGTAGCAGGATTTCTGAGCTTCACGTGACAGTAGACACCCTCCAAGGACCGTGCTCTGATACCAATTGAAACGCATACTACTAATAAAATGCGGAAAAACTTTTTTTTTTTTTAAAATAATACTATACATATACGCCCATACATATATGTATATAAAAATAACATATATTTCTTAAATAACCTGAAAAATATTAAATAAATAAATAAATCCTTAAAAATGTTTCATGCATCAATTTAAAATGATAAACAATGCTGCTGAAAAATCTCATATGCGGAATAATAATAAAATAAAACATGTTTCAAAATTCCATCATAATAGACTAAATAACTGCGACGGTCACGGGGTCCACTGCTCCGTGAGCTTATACGTCCTCGCCACCGGTAGGAGCTACATAAATGTCATCATGCTCACCTGCACCATATAAGCGTAGTGAGCCTAGGGGCTCAACATGTCTAATCCTTTATAACAAGGTTAAAAATAATGCATCACGTAGATACTAATACATATACATGTACATGAGCATGCATGGAAACATTTTTCATAACATAAATGTTGAATCATAAATCATAAACATAACATAAATTTTTTCATCATACATAACATAATTAAGCATGTCATAAACATAAAAACTGAGTATGGTCATATCCATGAATGTGACTAATAACTGTGCCGACTGATCAGTCTAAAAAAACCATCGTACGTAGCGGTGGATAAATCCACCTCTATGCTGGTAGTAAACTACCTCTGTGCCAGTGGTAAAACCACTTCTATGCCGGTAGTAGAACTACCTCTGTGTCAGTGGTTAAACCACTTCTATGCGTCACATCACTTCAATTTCCATAAAAATATTTTTCATGCTCAATTCTTAATCATAAACACATCATAAAATATTTCATGTATGCGTGCACTTAAAATATGTCCGTAATATATATTTAATTAATTTTAATAATAAATATACTTTTACTTAAAATAGACTTCATGCATAAAAATAATTAAATATATATTCTGGACTTAGTTTATTTTCATGGGTTGATCCAGACTGCTGATCTCTTTACTAAACCCCTTAACTGACTTAAAGCCTGTTAACTAACTTAAAGCCCATAATTAAATAATTAATTTTTTAAAATTATAATTTTTACTAAAATAAAATACTTAAATATTATTGGGCTTAAATAAAAATATTTAGGCCAATTAACTAATTAACTCATATAAACTCCTGGACTGGCCCAATAAAATCACTGACTGACCCAAAAATTCCTATGGGCCTACGAGCCCATAAAAATCATTGGGCTAACTTAAAAATAATTTTGAAAGCCCAAATAAAATTATTTGGAAGCCCAAATAATTTTATTTCTAATTAATTTGGCCCAAAAATCAATTAAAACATAAAATACTTAAAAATTAAATTACTCGAGCCCGGCCCACTAAACCCGGACCCGGACACACCTGACCCGACCCACCATGACCTAGACCCAACCCAGACCCCCAGACCCGACCCGGATCACCCAGACCCGACCCAACCCCACCCACAGCCCAAACCCGTAGCCCCCCCCCCTCTTCCCAGCTCTCCTCGGCTGTGAGCAGCAGTTACTTCCGGCGATTGGCCGGCCAAATCCGGCCACCACTGGCCGAAGTATTACCACACACATCTAACCTACTCATAGGCGGTTCTAACAAGACAAGAATCAGCCCAAACGGTGGTCCGAGGAAGGAGAACGAAGCCTTGCAACAGGCTGTCCCCCAGCTCGCGCCCAGCCCTGAGCGGCTGCAGTAAATTCGATCGTTCTCCCTACTCCGGCCATATTTTTCTGTGAAACAACTTCTCAATCCTAGCCAACATCTAGGGGGTGCAAACCCTTTAGACCTCACCCCAAACCATGTACTGAGGAGGGAGAACGAAGCCTTCTCCCTCAGAACCCAAATCTGCGTGATCTGGTGCACTAGAGGAGAAGTGTTTCGTTTCAAACCATCCATGGACAAAACCAACAGGACCACTCGACCACAAGGACCCTAAGACATGCCCTCAGATGTGGATTAGCCGCCTGGACCTTTACCATGCATAAAAAACGTTATCATACTCATGAAAGATCAAGCAAAACGTGAGAAAAAGGAAAGAAAAATACCATCTGCATATAAGTCTGAACAACAAACATATATACCACAAACTTTCTGCTGTAAAAACCAAAATAATAGCTTATATGGTGTTGAGAAAAGAATTAAACATGCCTTTCGTAATTTTCCTTGAATAACACGCGATTGCGGGAGCACCGGGACGAAGAACGAGCGACCAAACTTCTAAATTTCTTGAAGGAACGTCTATGGGATCTTGGGGGTTTTTGGATCGTGAGAATGGGGGAGGGAGACGGCTGATGGGGTTTGGAATAGATTAGGGAGTGTTTTAGGTTTAAATTTTGGGTAGATAATATATTAATAGTAGATATTACTCAAAATAAAGATATTATACCTTAAGCAAAATCTTTAAAACTCTTAAAAATAATAATAATCTGATACTAAAAACCATTATTCCGAAATTAAGACTTGAGGGATTTTTAAATATTAATAAAAGTCAATAAAATGACTTATTTTGGCCAAAAATTAATTATTAAATAAATATATAACTAAATACTAAAATTTTCTTGACAAAATACCTTAAAATAAGATTTTAAGGCTCATAAACTCATAAAATATTTTTGGGTAAGAATTTTGGTATCTCGTCCGTCCATGGTCCCGTCTACGCGATCAAAATAATAAATATTATCAAAAATCCAAAAATACCATAACTGCGGGTTAAATGATAAAATAAATTTAAATCATGCATATAATTCACATAATAACACATAAATGTCATTTAACCCAAATATAAATTTTTAAATAATTATTTTCCCTAATTATGCATGCGAATTTACGTATTAAAATTTTTGGGTGTTACAAGTTATGTTCTTGTTGGGAATTTATTGATAATTTTTCGATATTTAACGGCAAGATATAAATAAAACAAACAACCAATGAGTAAATTTGTACTTGATTTGTTGTTTTATATATATATATATATATATATACAGCTGACGCCAAAATCAACGGTCTACCCTAAGGCCGGGCAAATTTTTCCTTGAAGAAGATGGCAATCCAACATTCAAGAATCCAGCTTCTTACAATGAATTATTTCGAATTTCCACGGATCGAAATTCAATCTTGTTAGTGATTTCTTATTGCCTCACCATGAAATCTGAACCCGCGACGAAATTAATGTGAGATTCATCAAAATTATAAATTTTTCTTTTCGCGGTTTCGTTTTTTTTTTCTTCTCAATTCGTAATCATTTTTGGTTGTCCATACTCTTGAATAAATGTACGTTCTTCAATGCAATAAGGGATCAAGAATTCTGGCAAGATGGTTTTTATTTTGGGTGAAAAATTACACGCAGTTAGAAATTTTTTTGCCTTCCCTCGCGCATTTGTTTATATGAGTTTCCAAAGAGTAAGATTAAAGGGTTATTACGCATAAAGCGCCATTAGAATGCAACTATCCGGTCCAAAACCAAAAAAAACCAAGATTGGCAGTATCAAGTGTGCTTGATGAGCCAAAAAGCTCAAGCCAAGTTTCAATATTAATATGATAATGATTTAGTATCCACTATGCTTAAGCTTGTAATACTTAATGTTAGACCTTAATGTTTCGCCAAGTTTCGATCTTTTAGAATATCGGTTCACATACTTGAATAGTTTTGTGATTTAATTTTCGATTTGGTTATACTTTTTTCCCCTAGGTGAGAGATAAAACATGGTTTTGGATAAAGAGTATTATGATATCTTGGGTGTTGGAGTGGATGCCGCACATTCCCAGATTAAGAAGGCCTACTACCTGAAGGTGATCTTTTGGGTTGAATGGGCTTCCATTTTTAAACATTTTTTTGATTGTTTTGTACTTTTGAGTTTCAGGCAAGGGTTGTGCATCCGGATAAAAATCCTGGAGATCCCGAAGCTGCTAATAATTTCCAGGTAAAATGAATTAAGTACACTAACATGCAGCTAAGTTATAATCTGATTCCGGTTCGCTTACCTCTGAAAAATTATTTTGTATGCTCCCTTAATCCCAAGAATTTAACTCGGTCATAAGTTATTGTTGGGAGAGATGACCAACTCTTCTTTATAGTTTTCTGGCTTAATGTGGTGTGTCCATGAGATGGTGGAAAGATTAATAAAATTGTGAGCATTAACTTGTAATTCTAGAGAGAAATGGATACTACACAATAGTTATTCATCTTATCTTGAAACTTCTCAAGTTGATGTTAAGTAGCAATGTATACAATATGAAAAATAACATTAATTAGATGACTAAAAACGACATAAGGATACGTGCAGCGAGCATTAATAGTCATAGACGGAGGGTCCCGAGTCCTAGCTTTGCCCCCGAGGTAAGTGAAACTGTTTATTGCGAGTTTGCTTAGATACTGATTTCTCTAAGAATCTCCTTCTTGTGAGATACTTTTTCATATATTAGGCTAGTTTTTTAAGTTGATTATTCATGTTATATTATGGCAATTATATGCTTTCATCGGCTTCTATTTGTGTGCAGGTACTTGGAGAGGCTTATCAGGTACTTAGTGATCCTGGAAGGCGTGAAGCATATGATAAATATGGGAAACAAGGAGTACCCAAGTATATAAGACATGAAAGTTTTAGAATTCATTTGACATATGGGAGTGCTACTTTGATTAAAAAAAAAGTAATAAGTTATAAACATGAAGAATTTATTTATTTTTTTGTGTTTTTTTTTCTTTTTATCCAGCGACTCTATGGTTGATCCGACAGTTCTATTTGGTATGATGTTTGGAAGTGAATATTTCGAGGATTATGTCGGGGTGCTTTCATTGCTTTCTTCGCCACCCCCTGAATTTGATCCAGGATTACCCCCTGAGGTTCTGCAACCCAAACTTGAGAAGATAATGAAGGTTTGCAACAAGCTTGTTCTTGATTTTTAGGAAATATTTTGGTGTGTGATGCTTAAGTGGTTACTCGCTACTTTTGATCTACACGAAGGCAATGCAAGATGAGAGGGAAGAGAAACTCGCAAAAATTCTGAAAGATCGTCTTGAATTATATGTTAAAGGTGAAAAGGACGACTTTGTTGAGTGGGCTAAATTAGAAGCTCAGCGTCTCTCTCATGCTGGTAAGCCATTTTGCTGCCGTCCTGTCCCATAATGTGTTTGGATGAGTTTATTAGTCATAGGACAGAGTAGCACCGAAAGTTGGCTGACATTGCAACTGAAAACCGAATTAATTGGGGGACATTCAGTTAGTGTGGTGGAAGAATTTTGAAACAAATTTTGAGTGAGTCTCTGAGTGAAAATTTTCTAGTTCTGAAAGAGCAGACACATTTTTTAATCTCCAGCTTTTGGCGAAGCCATGTTACATACTGTTGGTTACATCTACACAAGGCAAGCTGCGAGAGAGCTCGGAAAGGGTAAGCGTTACATGAAGGTACCGTTTCTAGCCGAATGGGTTCGGGACAGAAGGCATTCCAGAAATACCCAGGCTGCAGCAGCTCAAGGTGACAATGCCCTCCCAAAAAATCAAATTTTATCTATCATCTTTCTAAAATCTTAATCTCTTTAGCCCTCTCTTTTGGAAGAATTTTAATTTGAAGCTGGTACATGTTGACATTTCAGCTGCTGTTTCATATATTCAACTCCGGGAGGAATGGAAGAGGTGTAAGGACGAAGAGAATAAAGATGAAGGGATTACGAAAACCGCTGAGGAAATAAAAGATGCCATGTTTGGTTCTTTCTGGCAGATGAATGTGGCAGACATAGAGTTTACCTTATCTCATATCTGTCAAATGGTAAGTTTTGTTCAGTCTTTTGCAACTTTCAAGACATTGCAATGTGGTTGAGGAAGTGTTAATGCATTTCATGCAAGTCTTGATATTTATTTAGCGGTTTCATTTCGGAAGTAACAGCCGAGTTGAGCACATTTGGGGTGCAAATTCTTGACAAGATCTTGAAATATTGCACCAGGTTCTCAAAGATCCTAGTGGTTCCAAGGATATTCTCAGGTTAAGGGCGAAAGGGTTGAAAAAACTTGGGACGATTTTTCAAGTAAGTTATTTCCAGTGAGTCTAGCACATATCTCATTGTATAATCTGTATTATTACAATTACCTTCAAATTATGTCATTGTTAAAATAAAATCACAAAAATTGTCACTTAAGTTGGCATGTTTTTGAGTTTTCTTCTCCTAATTAGTCTCAATGTGGTCTTATTCCTACACATTTTTTTTTTCTTTTTTCGCACTAGTAGTTTTTTGTTTTTAAGTGTTGACATGAGGCTGGACATATCAACAATATATGTGTCATGCTATCAGACATCATTTAACTGCATGTCAAGTCATGTTAACAATATCCGACGTCATCGGCTACATGTCTGTACATTTAGTTATGTCCGCAATATTTGATGTCATCCGGAAGCGTTGAAACTCAGTGTTCTAAATCGCGCCGTCTAGGCGTTGGACAGTCACCTACCACCTCCATTTTTGCAAAGGTGACTTCTCTAGGTGTTTCCATATTACTAGACCGCCTAGGTTATTTGAAATTCACTATATATATATATATAATTTTGACCCGGGTGCAGGATGATCGCAAAAAAACAAAAACAAAAGCCACTAAAATCTACTGGCGAGTTTTAGTGTTCGCTCACGAAAATCTTGCACCAAAACTATATAAATGTCATGAATTTTGAGTTTGAATTCGATACAGAGAAAGTATTAGAAATATATAAAGATGAACAAAAAAAATTAGATATTTAATCTTTAAAAAAAAACCGCCTAAGCGGCCCTAGACGGGAATGGTCACTCGTTTACCGTCTTTCGCTTTATAAACACCTTTAAAATACACGTTACGTTTTCCTTCATGTGTTATGTTAATGTTGCTTTGTTAATATTTATTCTCTTTCTATTAAAGAATTGCCTTTTACATATTTTCCTCGGTTCTTTAGGGTGCTAAAGCAAGGTACAGTAGAGAAAACAGCCTACGACTTGAAAGCACCAACTGCACAAGTGGGGTTACTCTATTTAAGCAATCCTAAGTTGAGGTTATTTTTGGATGATGTAAGTATTCAAATTTTGCATTTTGCATTTTTTTTTTATTTTTAAATTTTGGTTTTGGTTTTTCCCAATTACACCATTTCCAATCCTATTGACTAGATGATATTATATATCCTTTATTGGAGTATAGTTTAAAAAGGTCGAGATTCGTTTGATTCATGTTAACTGCAAGTTGCATTATTCTGAATAGTTTTAAAAAATGGAGTTTGATTCATACTAACTGCAAGTTGCATTATTAGGAGATTAAATTAAATGTCGAAAGCATCACTTGTTAGTTGTTACAGTCAGTAGAGTGCTTGAAAAGTAACACATATTACTATACGATTCAAAAGTTTTGAATATAAACCGTGTGAAATATGTGTCGTCCAAGTGATTATATTTTTTCCAATGCAACATTTTACATGGATGATTTACAATTCCTTCCATTTTGAAACACCATCTGATATCATCTTTCATAAAAATAAAATAAAATAAAATAAAATTTATAATTAAAATACACAAATAAAGTTTCTTGAGTTGTGCACATCTAGATTAATCTATCTGGTAATGTAATATTTGTTTCACAAAATTTAAATCGAGGGACTAAATTGAGTCGATATAAGAACAGATGACCAAATTAGGATGAGGTCTAAAATGAGGGACCAAGTTGGGAATTATCCCCCCATTTTAGCATTACTTTTGACTAAATGATTTTTTTTATCAGTTATATTTATAAAAATATTGTTTACCTAAATAAAAATATTTTATAAGAATTCAACACATGTCATATTAATATTATTTTTTTAAAATTTAAACACATAATAAAAATTCTCGTTTATATATAATTAAAATGTGAAAGTTTAATTTTAAAATTTTAAAGTATACTTAGTAAAAATAAATAAATATTTGTTAACAAAAATCAAAATTTTACAAAATAAATATTAATGATGACAATATGTTTTAAATATACATTTTTTTCAAACATAAAATATTTTCAGAATGAACTCATCTAGGTTTGTTAATATAATTGAAAAACCTTCATAAAAAATAATAAAAAGATATTTTTATTTATGTTAACCAATATTTTTATAAATATAACCGATCAAAAAAATTTCATTTAATGATTTTAATTTTTTATTTTCGTCTCCTTAATAATTTTTTTGATGGACATCAAAAACGAAATTTAAAATTAAAATTTATTAATTTTGAGAAACAAAATTCCACATTTATAATAAATAAATTATAAGTTTATAAAACTATTTTTGTGGATTTTTTTATCTCAAAATTGATAAATTTTAATTTTAAATTTCGATTTTGATATTCATTTTAAAAATTATTAAGGAGACAAAAATAAGAAAAGTAGAGTCATTAAATGAAATTTTTTTGATCAGTTATATAAATATGTATAAAAATATTTCTTAACATAAATAAAAATATATTTTTATTATTTTTTATTTTATTTATTATAAATTTTATTTTTTAATTACAAAGTTGTTATATCAGTTGTTGACTTATTTTAATTTGTTTGGATTTATGAAGATTTTTCAATTATATTAACAAACCTAGATGAGTTCATTCGAAAAATATTTTATGTTTGAAAAAAATGTATATTTAAAACATATTGTCATCATTAATATTTATTTTGTAAAATTTTGATTTTTGTTAACAAATATTTATTTATTTTTGCTAAGTATACTTTAAATTTTAAAATTAAACTTTCACATTTTAATTATATATAAACGAGACTTTTTATTATGTGTTTAAATTTTAAAAAATAATATTAATATTGTATGTGTTGAATTTTTATAAAATATTTTTATTTAGGTAAACAATATTTTTATAAATATAACTGATAAAAAAAATCATTTAGTCAAAAGTAATGCTAGAATGGGGGGATAATTCCCAATTTGGTCCCTCATTTTAGACATCATTTCTGATTTGGTCTTCCGTTTTTACATCGACCCAATTTAGTCCCTCGGCTTAGCAGGTCATTCTGTTCGTTTTGACGTTTAATTAAACGGATGGACCAATTGCGGAAAAACGACGAAAATCGAGGGACTAAATTGAGTCGATGTAAGAACGGAGGACCAAATCAGGAACGAGGTCTAAAATGAGGGGAACGAATTGGGAATTATCCCTGAAATATATATATATATAATATATATATATATATATAGAGTTTTGCTATGTCGCTCACCTATCATGCCCACCATAATGTGCCTACCATGAGGTAACACTCAAGTCTCAACTATTGGATGCATAATTCATTACATTGGATGCACAATTCATCACATCCAATGATTGATGGACATCTCATGTTGGGCACATTAAGTGGGCATGATAAGTGAGCAGCATAACAAAACTCTATAAAATTTAAATTATGGTAAATAATGTCATATGAGGCGTTCCTAACATCATTTTAAATTGTTAATACTATTCTAACTAGAATAATCGCACACAAGCGTCGCGTGTATAAAATCATATAATATATTTAATATTGTATGTTATGTATAAATATTATTTTTTTGATAATATTTAAATTTATTTATTTTTCATTTATAAAATAATATAAAAATATATTTAAAATTTATTTATCAATTTATCTTATCTATAATGTTTAGTTGAGAAAAATATGAAAATTTGAAATATAAAAATTTCAAAAAAAAAACAAATAAAAATAAAAGTGTAATATTTATATTACATAAGGGTAATTTTGGCAAATGAAAAGATGGTGTCTAAGAAAAAGATTTTTTATATATGGAGAGAGATATATTCAAATACATTGTTCACCTTCACAATCTTATATCTCGACCAATCTCATCAATTCCGGCAATCAAATATGCCTACTACTACAAAGTTATAAAACATATTTTAATCCTTTCAAAAAAAATAAAACATATTTTTAATAATTTCTAATTAAATAGTGGAAAATAATAAAAATAAAATGCGCAATAATTTTTAAGTGATAAATAATTAATTTAATTGTTATTAAAACTTTTGTAGTTGAACCATATATATTTATCTGCATGCCAATAATCCATTTCTATCCATCAATTGTTTTTCAACCTAAAAACGATACTTTGATTTATGAATTTTACATTTATATCCTCGTGTTTCTTTAAGCTTTCCACCTAAATGAAAGCTTCGATAGCTTTTTCCACCATTTTTTTTTGTATGTTCACGTAATTTTATTTGTTAACTTACTATTACAGTTAATTCCCATTGACTTATTCCAATAAATATTCATTATGTTTCGTTTTTGTGTTTTCGATATTCACATATCAAATTTAATTTAATAACAATAATAACTGATTGATGATTAATAATGATAACAATAATGAGCAATAATTAAACTAATTAAATTATAATTAAAAATATATAAAATAAAGAATTATTGATTAATTTATAATAGAGAACAGAACGTGTTTCTGATGCTGCTTCCAACAAGAGATGACCCGAGTCATTGTCGGCGGAAGATTGATGTTTATTAAGATTCAACTAGTACACCGGTCGTCTCAGGAGGTTCAGGCCTAATCCCTCTTCGGATAATTTTTATTTTTTCAATAAAAAGACCGTTGCCTCGTGAAAGGAATTTTTATTCCTTGATATTCTCGGCCCTGTGAATATTGCATATTATTTATTTAATTTTGCATTCTAGACAATTAATTAGATTTGGTAAATATTCTATGATTAATTCAAAATCTATGTGGAATATATTTATCATGATCATTTATATCTTGATAAGGAAAGTCTTTGAAATATTCTTATATGATATTATCATGATATAATTTATATGATTAAATAGAGTTTTATTCCTACTTATAATTGTTTTCTTATTCTTGTAGAACTCTATTTATGAAAATCAACTTTTCTTGTACTCTTGTCTATTTAAAGGGGATTTCCACGCACAAGTTAATAGAGCTTCAGACGACAATTCACAGAGCATTCATTGAAGAAATCCGATTGAAAAGTTGAAGGTTTCTGAAGATATTTTGCAATCATCGTTATTACTTGTTCCCGTGTTGCCGTTGGTGTTGAAGACATCGAAAGACAACTCTGTGGGAATAATGTCGTTTGAAGATCTTTACTGTCTCTTCAAATTTAGGCTACGGGAGTTGCATCTATTTGTTTTACTCTGATTTATTTAGGATGCAAAGTTTGATTTCTCAATCTGTTGAGAAATTTAGGATTTATTGATTTTTCGTAAAATCACTAGTATTGCTTTGTAAGACTGTTCTTACTTTTTTTTAGTGATATTTAGCCCTAAGACACCCGCACGAGTTTTTATACTCGTGCAAAATTATTTACTTGTGTTTTATTTACGCTTTAATTTTCGCTGCACTGTGTTGTCTCTGGTGTTACAACACCAAGTACAACACTGTCTGTTTTACACAACAAACTGCGTACACATCATTTTTCACGTGGCATCAGAGCCACCACTTGACTTTACTAAGTGATTTCCTGGTTATTGTTACAGGTTTGTTATGGATACTCCGTACCCCAATGTTGCAATTCGTCCACCAATTTTGGATGGAACAAATTACGGCCCATAGAAATTGAAGATGAGCATATACATTCAATCCATTAATTCAAGGGCTTGGCAATGTGTTCTTGATGGTTGGTCACCGCCAATGAGGGACGATGAGATACCCGGATACAAACCAAGAGCACAATGGACAGCTAATGAAATCTCTTCAGCAAATTATAATGCAAAAGCCATTAATGTTATTTTTACTTCTGTTGACATGAATATGTTTAATCTTATTTGTACTTGTGTTTGTGCAAGGGATGCTTGGGACAAACTTCAAACTCACTATGAAGGCTTGACAAATGTTAAGAAGACAAGGATGCGTCTCCTAACTTCAAAGTTTGAGAAATTGAGAATGGAGAAAAGTGAGACCATCATGCAATACAATACTAGATTGAAGAGCCTTGCTAATGAAGCATCTGTTCTCGGTGATCCTATCTCCAACGAACAACTTGTGTGCAAAGTACTTCGTTCTATCCCAAAAAGGTTTCACACTAAATTTTGTGATGAATCGAAGGATACATCTATAATGGGTTTGGATGAATTAATAAGTTCTTTTCGCAAATATGAGATGGAGATGGAAGTAGAAGATGAATATAAAGGTAAGTCTGTTTCTTTTCAAGTGTCTAATGATACTTACAATAATTTTTATGAGGTGAAGCAGGAAGTGAAGAAATCTGATTTGGGAGATGATTCAATCGCCTTAATCACAAAGAAATTTGGTGATTACCTTAAGGTGATGAGAGAAAAAAAGAAAAGTGAAAAAAATGCACAACTTTCAAAATTTCTTAGTCTACCTACATCTGAGAAGCCTAAAAAACCAGCTACTACTTGAGAACCACGACCGAAGTATGAGAGTAAGAATCAGCCCTCCAGTAAGAGTTTTGATAATGTTCAATGTAGCGAATGTAAGGGATATGGGCATTATGTGAATGAATGTGCCAATCGTCTTTAAAAAGGTATGAACACCTCCCTGAGTGATGAGGATTCTGAGGAAGAACGGGAAAAAACTGAATAGGTAGATCTTATATCTTTTACTGCTTTGCTGGAAAGTAATAAAAATTTTCAGATAAATCCACTCGGTTTTGGTTTCCGGTGTTGCAACACCTGGGCGCAACACAGTTCAAAAATCTGTTTGTTTTGTGGCTTCAAACTTTGATAATTCCAGTGATCATGAAGAACAGGTAGTTGAAGTATAAACTGTGAAAGGTATCCAGAAACTCTATGAGGAGTTGTACAATGACTGGATCAAGAGGAACAAGTTAAACACAACTCTCTCTAGAGAGAATGCTGAATTGAAAGTTGTTGTGGCTAGGCTGTAAGTTATCATAAGCAAAAAAAGACCTGGAATTTGGGCTGTTAAATACTGAACTTGAAAAAGCAAAAACAACTCTTGCCAGATTTAATTCAAGTTCGAACAAACTTAATTCTCTTTTAACTATGGACAAAGATGATAAGTTTGAACTTGGTTTAAAAACAGTGTTTTTAAAATTGGTGAATCTTCTAAATCACCAGTGTTTGTGAAGGAAGGTAGCAACCCTTTGAACCATCCTTCAGTCGCTTTCCAAGGTAAGAAACCTATTTCTGAGAAAACTGTTCCTGTCCCAAAGCCAAAACAATGGAAGCGTCCTTTTGTTTGTCATTACTGTCTCAAACCTTTTCATATCAGGCCATTTTGTCGTAAGCTCAAAAATGATTATCTTTTGTGGGAGTCTAAGCAGATGTTGCCTTCCGTGTTGCACAACACCAAGCGCAACACTGACAAAAAAAGGACCCACAGTAAAGAAAATTTGGGTACCAAAGTTTGATGTTAAGTGTTTTGTTATTTATACTTCCTTGAAAGCTAACACTACAGGAAACTGGCATTTTGATAGTGGAAGCTCCCGTCACATGACAGGTTTGAAAGATCATATCACGGACTACATCGAACAAATAGGTGGTAGAGTGACCTATGGAGGTGGTGCAAAAAAAATAGAATTGTTGGCAAGGGAACACTCAATGTGGAAGGGTTTCCAAAGCTTCATAATGTGTTACACGTTGAAGGACTTAATGCGAATTTAATCTCTATAAGTCAACTGTGTGATGATGAATTGCATGTGAAGTTTGATAAGAATACTTGTGAAGTTTTTGATAATGCTAATCGATGTGTTATGACAGGCACAAGATCAGCAGATAATTGCTACCAACTCGGTGAGGAATTGGCTTGTAGACACTCAAAAGTTGATGCTTTTGATATATGGTACCAAAAGCTTGGGAATGTGAATTTCAAGACTTTAAAGAATTTGAGTAAGCTTGAGGCTGTCAAAGGACTGCCAAATCTAAAGTCTGGTGTTCCATACATCTGTGGTGCATGCCAAAAAGGTAAGCAAACCCGTGTGTCGCACCCCATGTTACAACACTGTGAGACAACACGGTGTCTTGAACTTTTGCATATGGACTTAATGGGTCCAATGGATGTTGAGAGTTATGGAGGTAAGAAATATTCTTTGGTATGTGTAGATGATTTTTTTCGTTTTACATAGGTGAGATTTCTTAGAGAAAAGTCAGAAACTTTTGATGTTTTTAAGAAACTGTTCAACAAGATTACTAACTTGCATGTCTTGACAGTTGCAAGGATCAGAACTGATCATGGAAAGGAATTTGAGAACTCATTTTTTTCTTTTTTGTGTGATAAGAAGGACATTTCACAAGAGTTCAATTAATGATCAGGACTATGACCATCATGATCAATTGGGATTCTAAGCGATGGATTTACTTAAGTAAGTTTTCCTGTAAGAATTGAAATATGATTATTGGATTGTTAAGTAATGACAATTTTCATCAGGACACTGAGATGACTTATAGTGAGAGACGTGAACTGTGATTAAGACTAGACATGGTGGAGTATATTTTTAATGTTATTCTGGAAGTCTTTTGTACTTCAGAAGGTTATGGAAATTTACTCAGTCTAGATATCATTGCAACAGTTACGTTAAAATATAAATTAGTGTAAGTTTGATAACCTTGACAAGATATTTGATCTTATTGGTGGATAAGAACTGTGATGGGATAAGTATTTCCTGACTAGGAACATTTTGCATTAGAAGAGTTTGAGATCTATCAGATTATTGATCTAGTTAGTGTTTGACGGATGTGATGAGCCTGCTAAGTTACAACATGGATTCGGCAGTGTGAGAATACATTTGGATAGTGAAAGTTGAGCACTTAGTTGTTCATGTTTGTTTTGAAATAGTTAGTTAGACTGGTGCAAGATTACCCAGTGACTAATTGTGACTATCGTCTAAAGCAGTCAGAGATAGACGTAGTATGCTGGTTCAGCTTTTGGGTTTCCTTCTGCTTAAGAAAAGTTAATAAGAAGTTTTACTTTTAATTTATCTGTGGTAGATATAGATGTTGTAACCCCGTGAAGGGGGAGGTAAATGTTCTTGTATAGAAAGAACGATTTGAAATTGTTCATTACTTGGTGATTTGGAACTGAACTGTAAGATTTCTAATCATCGAAAGAAACTGATATGATGAGTACTGTACTCAGATATTCAGTTCTTATAAATGTTTCTCTAGTACTTCTGAGATTTCAGTGTCACAAATTGATCTAGCAAGTGTTTGAATTTCAGTGGATACTAATAGGATAGCATAAAGTGTTTATACATGGAAAAAGGATAGCAGCTGATATCTAAATTTATCAGGTCTAGAGGGATTGTTGTCACTGATTTTTCGGGATGTCTATTGGATGCGTTAGTCCATTATTATGTCTGATTCGATGGGATCGAGTCAGGGGTTAGCTAGAGTTTTTTGATTTAAGGACTTTTCCAAAGAGGGATGAAACAGTTTTGTTAATCTAGTAGCACAATTCAAAATTCAGAAAGGAATTATTATTATCCATGGCAGGATAATCAATATTCTTATCTTCAAGTGTTATCTCAAGTTATGATATAGATGTCATTATATTAGTACTAGGGATTGTATTAATCGACTTGTGAGTCAAAAAAATATAAATTGATATTTCCAAGAAAAAGAACCTGAAGAGTTCACAAAATCAGAATATTGTAGACAACGACGTTGTCACATGTGTTATGACAAGTGTTAGTCATTAGTATGATAATCCTTTCGGTATACAAGGACTTGTGTACTCAGTTCAGGTGGAAAGGTATAAAGTGTTGCGTTTATCAGTATGTTTCCTAAGTATCGAGTGTAATCAATAGATCTAGATCGAAAATTGACAACCTGGAAGTTTGTATCATAAATTACAGATTCCGGAGTAGAAATGAGAGTTATCACGATGGACTTTGTGACTCATTTGCTAGTATTCTCAATGAATTATGATACTATCAGGGTTGTGATGTATCAACTCACCGAGACAACACGTTTCGTTTTGTGTAATCAAGACTTCACTTTTGACAGTAGTGATAGGTTACACATTCGGGAAATTGCGAGTTTCCATAGCATACCAGTAGACATTGTCAGGGAATGGGACTCCAGGTGTATTTCCAAATTCTAGGGGAGTTTGTAATGTGATAAGGGTACTATTTATGGCTCGAGTGCTGCTTACCATCCGAAGACTGATGATTAAACGGAATGCACGATTAGTACTCTAGGAGATATGTTGCAAGTGTGAACTTTGGTCCAGCTTAACAAGATCAATTGCCACTAATTGATTTCGTGTACAACAACAATTATAATAACAATAATGATGTGACATCATTTGAGACGTTGTACGGACAATGATGTCGTTACTTCACTGTTTTGGGAAGAGGTGGTGGGAAAACGACAGGTTAAAGGATCAGAATTAATTCAACCAAGGATTGATACAGTTGATTTACCAGGAAAGATATCTATGGGGTTTATCGATCTAATTGGATTATTAGACAATAACATGAGATATAGTTCAAGCAAGTATCGCAGGTTTTTGGGATAAGGTAGTACGCAACAATATTATTTCCCTTGTTCTAATTCAGTGGCAGCATCAAGGCCCTGAAAAAGCCACTTGGAAACTTGAGAGTTGTATGTGTACAGATTATCCAGAGTTGTATCTTGAAAAATGTTAAGTCTGAATAAAAAAATTCTTATTCAATGATAACTGCATTCAATACTTAAGATTGTTCAAAGATGAAATATCTTAAGTAGGGGGAGAATGTAGTAGCCCGGTTCCATTTTTACAAGATTAAGGGATTTAAAAATAATTAATAAATTAATTAAAGGACTAAATTTCAAATTTAACTCGAACAAAAACAGAGCATCCGATCTGAGAACGGAGCGTCCGATGGACTAAATGGAGCGTCCGATCTAGTTAGGCCATGCAACTTTGACATAAGTTTGACTTATACACTACAAGAATATTTGCATTCAACCACACTTAATAACAACGGTTTTTCAAAAAACCGTTGTTTTTTTCCTTTAACAGCGGTTTTATTCAAAATCGTTGTCATTGGTTAAAAAACCCGCTCATAGACAACAGTTTTTAAAAAACCGTTGTCTTTTATAAGTATAAGACAACGATTTGTTAAAACCATTGTCTATGAGCGATTTTTTTAGTAAAAGACAACAGTTTTACTGAACCGTTGTCTTTTAACTTGGTTACAAGAATATACAACAACAGTTTTATATAAAATTGTTGTCTTTGATTTTATTTTATTTTATTTTTAAAAAAAAATTATTTTTTTAAAATATATTGATGGCTTGTGGAGTTGTGCCCATATACTTGCACAGTATCTGAAATCCCCACCCACTCTAATTCTCAAGTTCCGTTTCATGGTCCTACAAGGGTTTCCGATTCATCGCCTCTCGTGAAAGAAATTGTGGCTGCCCATCCCTCTTCGCTCCGTAACAGCTTTCCACTTTCAGTTGATGGGCGAGAAGGAGAATAATCTATGGTAAAAGGGTTGAATGCGAGCGAAGCAGAGAGGTACGCAATGCATTTGTCAGAATGCGCGGGTGAGGAAGAGAGCTCGATGGAGTCAAAAGCTGCCAAAGACATGTCAACTCCGTGTAGGTAAGTTTCTGGAGGGCGGTTAATAACCTTGAAGTGTTGGAATCGCAAGGCTTCATCTCGGTACTTGCACGACCAAGATTCTCGATTTTCCCAGTCACGATCCTCTTCAAATTTCCACTCGAATCTTGGTTAGTTTCTAATTATATATATATATATATATATATATATTTATTTACCACAAGAAGCCGACGATTACCTCACGGGAGATTCAGACTGCCGTTGGATTGGTGCTTCCCGGGGAGTTGGCAAAGCACGTTGTTTCTGAGGGGACGAAGGCTATTAAGAAATTCACCAGCTCTTGAAACTATGATCATGAATTAGGTTTCCTGTTTTCTCTGGCTTTTGTTAATAGTTTCCGTTTTGTTATGCTTGTGTAAATTACTAGACTTGTTTGCTTTATGAATTTGGTGATGGAAGTAATCATCTAGTTTTCCTGTTTCTGCCTCACTTTGGTATCCAATTATAATATCTGAATTCTAGTTCTCATCAAATTTTTAAATTCGTCGGTGTGGCTATGAAATGGTCTTCTGAAATGAATTTATGGCATTGTTGTCGATTTTTTTTATGAATCAATTTTTTTTGGATATATTTTCGTCTGATTTGTTGGTTTTGTTTACTTGACTATGGTTTAATAATCTAAAACAATCAATTGCGATCTTTGGTGTGCTTAAATCATGATTGGTTGATAAAGTGGAAAGGGTCTCAACCATGTGTGGCTTTGGATTCTGGATCATGAAACATCGAGGGGACTTAAAGGAGTTATTCATTTTATCTAGTAATGTATACACACATGCACACATATATATTTTTTTGAATGCTTAAAATCTGCTTTTTATCTTCTAGTTCGAACACATCTAGTATCTGTTGAATTGTTGTACAGAAATTTATTGGCGGTATGTGTGGTTCTACTTATCAGCTAAAATCAAGTTTAATGCCTATAAATATGTTTTGGGAGACAGAGATGCATAGGAGACGATGACGACGACTCCGGTAGGAATATCTTTTTGATGCTTCTTTTTCTTGATTTTGCTGACACGATTCATGGGAAGATGGAGCATGTAATTTTGTACTTGGAGAAATATGTGGAGAAAATAACCGAGACAATGGATGCAGGTGCAGGCATTAAACTTGATTTTAGATATTTTACATTCTTTTTTTTTTTCCTATGTGAATTCTCTGCTAATTAAATGTTTTGAGTAACTTTTTGTTACTGCTTGCTGAACTTGGAAGGGACCATTTACCCAATTGTGTACAATAATTGCTCAATTTCTTCACATTAACCAGGGTCTGCCCTTCTCTTGCGCTGCTTTAAGATCAATTTTTTGGTGGATCTGTTGCATTATGATTTATATGTTGTGCCTAAGTTCCAATTATAGGGTTTAATCTTTTTTCAGTATCATGTTCGTGCTCATATAGAGCTGATGTGGTTATTGAGTTCTACAACCCTAATAGGTTGGCTCAACCAGATGATACAATTTAACGAGAAATCACGAAAGACAGTGAGTTTTACGGTTGCAGCCCGTTAATATATCTAATGTTTAATTGTTTCATATATGTAACCTTAGAGTCCTCTCAAGTGTTACTTCTTTTTCTGGAAAATCTGGACCGAATACTAGATAGGTTGCTGTGCAGTTAATACTACTTAAGTCTTCTTCTTTGCCTTTTTTTTTTATGTATTTTCAATTTTCTGATAATTTATTCTCATCAGATACCTTAAGCCAATAAATTTTGTGTAAACCAACTATTTTTTCCTCTTAATAGAAACTATATGATTGAATAAGAGTATACACAATCTGTGATTCATGCTCTCTGCTTCAGCCCAAATAGGTATTGGTTGTGTACTGCCACAGAGTCTAGTATCAAGATTTGGGACTTGGAAAGCAAGAGTGTCGTGGTAGATCTTAAGGTTGATTTGGAAAGCAAGAGTGTCGTGGTAGATCTTAAGGTTTTTTGTATGCCCCAAATTTTTATATTAAAATATGCTAAGGATGCTTTGCACCCCTAAATTTTTATATTAGTTTTACCCCTTCAACATTAGTCCCATCTTTGATACTGCTGTGCTTACTAATGATTCAGCTCTTTTAACTTCATTAGTGTCATTCTTTTTTGTGCTTCATTGATTCAAACTTGTAGATACTGATATTAACCGGAACTAGAAATAATTTAAAAATGCCATACTAATGTACATGTGTAACAACAAAGAAATAATTTGAGAAACTTGTGTACGATTTACTTTGGAATATATTCAGGTTTGCATTTGTCGAATCATAGCTGACTCTCTGAATTGCTTGATGTAGATCAATTACTGCACTTTTCTTAGCTGGAGTGCTGATGGAAGCACACTTTTTAGTGGTAACACATATGGTGTTATTCGAGTTTGGGGCATTGGACACTACTAGAAATGCGATTTAAGTGGAGCTGCCAAATATTTTTAGCTGGAGCTTGCGACGCTGTTGATGTACTTTCAGTCGGAGAAGGATTTATGGACTACTTTTATCTTCTCGGCTCCGTTGTTTGTCATCCCCAAATCCGTGAAGCCCTTGAAACCCTCTAAGGTATTTTTTTGGCATGATTCTTTTGAAATCTGGAACTAAATGTTGAACGTATCTTGACTGATCCAAAATGGGATTGTCTCCACTGATTTCTTCTCTCGGTCGAAAATTCCTCCTATCTAATTGACTTGTATTTATATAACATAATTTCAGTACGTATTAATTTTCATGAATATTGTGATAGTAATTTACAATATGTTTTTGAAGGTACACTTATTGACATATAGACTGTTATTTGGCTTAAAAGGCTTGTTTTAGTTGCTCATGTCTTGTAATGAAAAATCATCCTTCATCAATTAACTTGTGAGATTTGGCTTAATGCTCAATTGAATGCCTTATCTTCAGCATTAGTAGGATATCAAATTTCTTGTTGTACATGTGGATCCTTATTAAACTTTTGCTTCTCTCGTGGATATCTAGGAGAATATTTATTTCTTATTTAGTGTTTGGTTTGCTCATAAATTTGCCTTTCCTTAAAAAAGACATGTTGTTTCCGATAACTCGCAAAATTCACCCTAATTGTTTTATGATACAGAGGAAATGACGTGCATCGCAAATTATAATGCTTTAAAAGATTGTTTTTATTGCGTGATCATGCTTCGATGAATTTTTGTTTTCAGCTTTATGTTATTTAATTCTAGAGTTTAATGAAAATATTGAAGTTTATGATCGAGGCAGTTGAATTATCAAGTATATATGTAGCTCAGTTCAGGAACAATCTACTTATGAGTTTGTTTATGATTTGCAGGTTTAAAAATACGCCATTTGGGAAGGTTGAAAAAGACACCAAGTTTATGATTTGTAGCGACGCCTCTTCGTCGACATCTGAAAAAAAATCATATGTTGTGTTGCTCTACTTTTATTTTATTAGTGTTGCTATTTTGTCTATTTCTTATTAAATTTATTTAGAATGTTATAGATATTATTTTCGAATGGTGGGAAATCTTGTATTTGAATGATTTATAATATCAAAAAATTGTATATTAAAATTTATTTTTTTTTGTTTTTTATTTTAAAAAAGACAACGATTTTTCACCGTTGTCGTAGGCTTTTAAAACTGTTGTTGAAGGTTGTCTTTTTAAATGTAACGCTCAAAGACAACGGTAAGAAAAAAACAACAGTTTTACAACATTGAAAAACCGTTGTCTTTTCCTTCAAAGACAAATATTTATACATTTAACAACACAGTCTTTAACAACAGTTTTAAAAGGCCTACGACAACGATTTTTCACCGTTGTCTTTAACCTTTTTTCTTGTAGTTAGGTCGAAAAGTTCCTCGGGTGCATGTGCTCGCCAAATTTTTTACATGTTAATTTTGTAAAATTTTGGATTAATTTGATATATTAATTTGAGTGACTAGATTCAAAAAATTAAAAAAAAATTAGAATTTAAAATTTTAATCCGAATATATTTTTAATTTTTAAAAGACCGTAATTTTGGGATTGGTGTCCCATGAGAAACTCCTCAGGGTGCATATGCGTAAAAATATATATATTAACATAGCGGAGGTAGTCGTTGAACACTACTGCATTGAACGTAGAGAGTACGTTAATTAATTAATATCCAAATTCTTCTAGGATGTATTTATATATTATAATTCGAACGAACGATTAGAGTCATTAGACATATCCATACATGCATGTGAAAAAATATATAAATAGTTTGAAATTCATGCGTGTGATAAATGCTGAAATTAATTGAAAAAATAAGGTTTAGATGTAGAAGCAATGACTTAAAAAGTGCTTAAATAAGTTCAATTTTTCTTTAAAAAAAAATAAAATAAAATAAAAGAAGAAATAATGACAGAAATTAGATAAAATGAAACATTAACCATAAATATAATATTCAATATATATTTCAGGTTCTAAACTTTAAAATAGATATTTATAAAACTTTGGAGGTTTTCGTTAAATAATAATTCCTTACAAAAAAATAATAATAATTTCGTTAAAGAAAAACAAACAAACAAAAACTTTCCCTGTACCACCCAATATTGTATGTACATGCTTACATGCATATTCACAAGTTCCCCGTCAACGAATCCCATATCAACTCCCAAATCCCACACAGAAGACACTTCCGGCGCGGCGGCGGACGTCGCAATCCAGTCGGCCTCATGGGTCGCAAGTATAAAAGAGCCGCACGGCTCACTATCCGATCCTCGCACGACTTGTCGAAATCGAAAAACGGCATTGTCGATGTATCCATCACATTCCGTAAAGATACATAATTTGACGTCGAATCTCTTTTGTTGTTTTTGCGACACATCTTGAATTTCTTTTTAATTTAATGAGACTTTTTTTGAGAGTCATTATGTCCCTTTTATAGGGAAAAGAGAATATATATCATAGGAGTACTTCTACTTGAACTCGATTTAAAGAGTTCAATAGGATTGAAACCTGTTAGGATTGAAACCTGTAGAAAATATCTTTGTTGTTAAATTTTTTTGGATAATTAGTTAGTATCTTTTTACGATTAGTCTTGTTTTTAAAAGCTTGATAAAATCAAGGATAACTGGAATCTATGGATATTGTCATATTTTAATTTTAATTAATAAAGCAAGAAACCAAATTTAAAAGCAAGAAACCAAATTTAAACTAATTATCTGCTAATATATATAATTTAAACTAATTATCATGATAATATATATAGGTTGACCCCGAAGGGACCCCATTCCACATGAGTCAGAGGCTCATTGGCTCATGCGGAGGGTAAATCGAGGGATGTGCACGAGCGGCAGGGACTTGAAGGAGGGAGCACATGGCCCAATCCCCAGAGCATACCCCCACAATATTTCAGCAGGGAATATGCTCCACACGAGGATTGAACCCGCAACGCTGGAGAATTTTTTCCCACGTCACCTCAAACCTTACCAACTCGCCTATGCCCTTGTGGGCTATCTGCTAATATATATATATATATATAGATAAATCACTTGCAGATATATAAATTATTGCTAAATCTACATATATCCGTACATGGTTTGAAATTAGATTTTAAAATATTCAAAATCTTATTTGTAATTTTCTTTTTGAAATATAAATTCAACTTTACACATATTCGAAATTAATATAGTTTTTTTTTTCTTTTTAACTAATATTAAATATATTTAATTTAATTTAATAAATGGATAAACGTTCTAAAAGAAAAATAGTCATCTACAACACTTAAAAAACAACACTTTTCGTAAAAGCGCTGTTGTTTTTTTAACACAACGCTTTTAGTGAAAATCATTCAATATATTCTTTTTGCTCTATTAAAGACAACGTTTTTTTGTAAAAAGCATTGTCTTTGAGTGTTTTTTTTTTGTCAAAGACAACACTTTTAAAAAAACATTGTGTATGAGCGGATTTTTTACTATCTACAACAATGTTTTTAAAAAAATGTTGTGTATGAGCATTTATTTTTACAATATATAACAACGCTTTTTTAAAAGTGTTGCAGATAATTTTTTTTTAAAATAAAACTGAAGAAACCTGCGTATTCAATAACGTTAAACAAATAAACCAGAATCCCCAACCCTAGCTTCGCCGCTTTCTTCCTCTCCATTTGCCCTCTTTCGATTCTTGCTGCTCTTCACGGATTTTTGTTACTTAATTCACGGATTTTGCATCTACTCCACACTCTATTTGCTACTGCTCGCTAGGGTTTATGTCGTGTGGATCTCAGCCTCTGCCCTTCAAATTTTCCAGTTTTTTTTTTTTTTTGCATTGCTTTCTTTCAGGTATTTTAAGTTTTCTGCTTTTCTTCTTTTTTTTTTAATAAAGACGAAATTAATTATATCTCGCCAATAATGGAGTTGTAGATCTCTCGGTTTCTATTCCACTGTTTGTTGGCGTGATTTGCTCTGCTTCTTGTGTGGGAACCTAATTGTGTTACCTTGTTTTGTTAAGGACCAATTTCTCATTTTGGGTCTCCAATGGGAAACTGAGTCTTTATTTTCTCTCCAGAAATTTTAGAACGCCGCGGTTTCAACTCTTCCAACGCCGCTCTCGTTCGTCGGCCGCAGTCGGTTGTCGTCGATCCCTGCAATCCCAGGACTGTTTGCCATAGCTCCTCCATTCTATTGTTAGAGGTTAATTTCTAAATTTCAGGGTTATTTTATTTTTCTCCTCTTTTGTGTTCTTTTCGGAGAAATTAAAAATCTTTATTTATATGTTCAAATTTGTGAGGTTTTGAGATGTTTGTATCGGTAATGGAAGAGTAAAATCTCTTAGTCAAGTTTGGAGGGTAAAGGACCAGGTGTAAACCCGCTTAGAAGCCTAAAATATTTACAGTAATTACTTGGGCTAAAAATAAATTTCAATAATATAAGATTTGTACTTGAGTTCGTAATAATGCTTTGCTTGTATTCTTGCAAATCACCACTTTGATCTATTGATTTCCGTTGCAATGCATGTTTTTTTTATGGCAAACACTTGTATGCAATCGTTGCACGGGTCATATTCGTGTGACGGGTCTCTTATATGGGTTATCCATTAAAAAGTATTACATTTTATGTCAAAAGTATTACTTATTATTATAAATATGGATAGGGTTGACCCGTCTCACGAATGAGACCGTTGCACAGGAGTGTTACTCTTTTTTTATTATTCTCAGTGGCCCAGTTTGATTCTTGATTACTAAATTTTAATTCAATGCTCTTCTCGACAATTCTGCTATTCCCTTTGCTGGTTCGATAGCGAGAGACTGAAATCGATATTAGGTTGTGCATCACTCTTGAAAATAACAGTGGAAAAATTAGAAAAGTTTATAGATCCCTTTTATCCTTCACTGTGCAAGCTATGATGTTTAAATATTGCAATTACAGAACATCGACATGTGAAACATGGGACAAGATAAAATTCCTATTTCAACTTGGAGATATATATATTATATACTAAAAATTTGTGTACTAATGGAAATTAAAACTTGTACTTATGGATTTGAATCGGAATACAGAGTGGTTCATGTATCCTGGTGTATGGACCATCTACATCCTCATATTATTCTTCTGATGGCTGGTCGTGCTCTCGGTCTATGGGTGTTCTCCGGGCATGGCATGGACAATAGTTCATCTCTCCTCTTTCGTCGTACGTTTCTTTGATTCCATTTTTTTTAATCTTTTGGTGGATTAATTTGCATCTGTTTGCGGATGCTTGTTTTAAATCTCTTGCAATCGCTCGTGATGGTAGGGAGTAGATTGGTGCTGATTTTGGCTTTCATAATTGCCTGTGTATTTTCTTTGGAATCATCGATGAGATGATGAATTTATGGTTGTGTCTGTTTCGTGCTGTTTAGGTTTGATTATTTGATATTTCTTTTTAGTGTTTTTGCATCTCGAGTATTGATTTAAGTGGGTGTAGTGTAATACTAGGTGAATGTGAATTTTCCGTGAAGAAATTGGCTCCTTTTATTATCACATTCTTTCTTTTTATTTTTTGTCTTTTGAGTAATTTGCTATCATATTCTACGATTGCATACATATTTATGTATCCATGTTTATGAAAATTTTAGCAGATTACTCTAAATCCGTTTAAAGTCGTACAAATCTTTCTTTCTGATAACACCGTTTGCGTAAAAATTTTCTTCTCAATGATACCGTTGCATCCTGCTCAGAAAGAAGAACAAAGTAATCTTTAAATGTTCTATGTGAAAAAAGGGGAAAGCCAATGTTCTTTGGCAGAATAAAGGGAATACTCCCACCTTTAGACTTAATTAAAAGGTAGTTGATTTAATAAGTCAAGAAATTGATATATTTGAACATGGAAATACAAGTTTTGATCAGTACTAGTACTTAATAACTATACCATATATGAAACCACAACTATATAATATAATATATTAAATTAACGCCTATCATGAATAATGATCAAGTTGGTATTGGGAATGGGAAGTGGAGGGGTCTCTAAAATTTTCTACATGACACAAATTTTCTAAAAAATTATTTGTGAATGTTCCTTTCATGGCACCATTAATAAATAATATATCCTAGGTAGGTCTAGCTATATATATGATAACATTTAGATTTTGTTTGGATTTATAAAATGAACTAAATCTCCATATATTTAACATGACTCCTAAAAATTCATCCCCCACATCCAACTCTGTAAGGCCCCCCTGCATGTCCACACTACAACAAACTAAAAATATCCAACAACAAAGTTATTTGATGTTATTGTACATAAAAGTAAAACCGATATGTTTAGTGATACTGTGAAATTTTAGCCATTCTGTTCCGGTTAGCCGCAAACTAAATTTAACAATTTGCTGGTTCTTGTGGCGGTGACTAACTACTGTTGTTGAATAGGTACGCAGCTGCTCCACCTGAGATTTGAACAGACTGGGACAAATTCACCAAGGTACTTCCTCAATCGGCCTACACTTGTCTCCGTTTTCCTCCTGATCGATGCCAGCATTCCCGCAAAAAAGATTGATCTCGATTATGCTAGTTGGTTGGGACAAAATCAGGTTTTAAATTTTTACTACTTCTAAAAGGCAATACAAAACAATATTTATTTTCTTTTATGTTAGAAAGCTTCTTGACATTTTTCTGTTATCCTTTTTGGTGGCTTTATGGAATGCTTTATGTCATACTTGGTGCTACGAGCGTTATACTTATTTGGTACTTGCGAAGAATTTGATTAATGCTTTTTGAATTCATGTAAACGAATATTTGGTTCAAGGTCATCTTTTCTAACAAGTAAATCCGCTAGAAATTTTGATAAAGAGGTTTGCGCAAGTGTGCGATCCTTCCTTGCTCTTAATGTCTCTTTGATTAGTAGGTTGATTGATTTTCAAAAGTTGGCCACTTGTTGATTTTTTTAAGAGTTGGTGGAGGACAAACTCGATTCATGTAGCCGCAGATTCAAAAATACTAGTATTGCGACAAAGTGATCGGGACTGGACCCGACCCTATCAAAGGACAGCTTATCAAGGTAATATATAAATAATCCAGGACTTCACTGCTTGCGTTGTATGAATAAATTTTTCATACTCAATCTGTTTTCCTTAATTCCTTTTAGCACTGTGTACAAATTTATATTTATGTATTTGAGTGGACTTTGTGCCTCCTTGCTCTCTACTGTATTTAAGTTCCATATTTTACTGAAATCTATTCTTGCGATCAAGATTTATAAGTAGATTTGAGAAAGATATGGAGTGGAGTACTCAGAAGTTGATATATATAGGCGTGCTTATGGTCAGCCTGGGGTAAATCTCGCCAGGTCTCATTCTCTCTTCTTTGAAAGCTCGAGACGCTAACATGTGCTGAAGGGAAAAATCAAAGTTTTTCGAGATTAATGCATGGTTTTTTCCTAGTGTTCATTGACATAGAATTCGATTATTTTTTATATTTGAATGATTTATAATATTGGATGATTGTATATTAAATTTTATTTTACAAATTTTTGAATTTTGAGTGATTTATAATATTAAAAATTTGTGAATTAAATTTTATTTTTTTTGTTTTTTATTCAAAAAATGACAACGCTTTTTCCGCGTTGTCTATGTGGCTGAAAAAACGATGTTAAATTCAGTGTTGTAAAAAAACCCGCTCAACGACAATGTTTTTTTCGCATTGCTTTTTTAGAAAAGACAATGCGGAAAACGCGTTGTCGTTGAGAAAAAGCGTTGTCGTTTCTTAAAAAGACAACGCGAAAAAAGCGTTGTCGTTGAGCAGGCTTTTTTACAGCACTGGTTTTAACTACGCTTTTTAGCCACATAAACAACGCGAAAAAAGCGTTGTCGTTGAACTTTTTTCTTCCAGTGGTTATCGAAAGAAATTGCTTCCATGGCTATAGATTTTATTTATAATTTATATTTAAAAATAAATTTAAAATGTTATACCGTGTTAATTCCTTACTTTTTTTTTTTCAATCACCTATAGCTCTCTTTCTAATTAGCTTAGTATTTTTTGAAAGTTAATTTACCATTATTATTATTAATGGATAAAAGTAACAACAGTATTAATATGGTCTAGAAAAAGATGACCTAAAGAACGTAGTAATTGTACATTTCACCTTTCACCAAAAAACCTAAATCACATTCAACAATTTTTCCAACCTAACTAATTTGTTGGGATTGAATCATAATTGGTACCAGTAGACTCTGAGCAGATGCGGTCGATAGCAAACCTGGTTGGAGACTTCATAGGATGATGATCAATTAACATGACTTGATCAGTTGCAGCATATCAATCCAATCCTAGCTAGCTTATTGTTTGACCGGCCGAGGTCGAATTAATCCATTGCCTGCTCTCCCATGCATGTATAACCAGACATCTAATTTTCCTTTGTTGTTTGATAATTTCCAACTAGATTTGTGCATTCTACAAACCAACCATGTACGAACCAAATTGTACTCAAGCCGCAAAATTACCAATTCAAAGCTGAAGTATTTGATGAAACAAAGTAATGGTGAGAACGTATATAACATGCATGGCATCATAATTTCCGATGGAGGCCGCGTAAACATCTATCTTGTATACGCCACGCGGTCTTCTCCCCCTTGGAGGATTTCCTCTGATGTACACCAGTCCCTTCCTATATCCAATAATTCTGCCATGGTAGCTCGTAGCCTTGTTAGCCACACTAGCTCTCCAATATCCTATTCTTTTGCCTTCTTTAATTTTCTATTTTTGCTTGTTTCTTTTAGATTGATCATGAAGGGTCTTGAAAATCCTTGAATAAGTGTAAGCAATTCTAGGATATTCTATATGATTAGTAGTGTTTAGATTAATCTAGAGTGTGGTATAGTCTAGAATCATAATAAATGTAATTTTATATGAAAAGACAACATAGTAGAGCACTCTAGAATCTTTTAATGGTATGTAAGTGTGGTATAAATAGGAGGCTAAAATTCTTCATTTGTAACACCACTCAAATTTCCCAAATTATAGTAACACCACATTTTCTGATCTTCAAACCCGTCTTCATTTCTCTTGTCGGGAAATTTGTTTTTTGATCCGATATGTTTGTCTCTTTGATATTTTGATATTCTATATTGTTGTCGGAAAATTTGTTTTTTGATCCGATATGTTTGTTTCTTTGCGATTTTGATCTTCTATATTGTCCAATTTCAATTTTAGTCTGTTATCTTTGTTTTTTTGACAATTTTAGTTTTTTTTCTGACGTGTGGAGCTGACGTCTGTAGTGTCACGTTAGTATTTTTTCAAATAATCTTTGTTCTCAAATAATGAATGAGTTCATGATCCTCCGGCACGAAATCGAACTCCGAGCGAGAAACGATTCATCCTCTCGCTTAATAAAACAGCTTCTGCTCTTTTTAATTAAAAAAAGCTCTTTAAAAAGCTGGACTTATTTAAGTACTTTTTTAGGCCAATGACTTTTGTACGTAGTTTATAAAACGTTTAAATAAGTTCAGCTTTTTTAACCATAAGTTCTTTTATTTTATTTTTTATTTTTTTAAAAAAACAAAAGCGATTTTGATGTTTAAGATAAATGTTTTAAAATATTTTTATTTAAAATTTTAAATATAATAAAAAAAAGCCCAAAAAACTAAAAATTCTAGCTTTTAAAAAATATTTTTTAAAGTGCTTTTTAAAATTGCTTTTGTAACCATACGTAGCAATTTTTAAGAAAATTTTTTTTTTAAAAAAAATGATTTTATTCTCTTAGCTTCCCCAACAATACTGCCTCTGAATCTGTAAAAGACTAAAGAATCTTATAGCTAAAGTGTTTGGATTAGTTAGTATATATTTTTTTTTACGCTTAATCTTGTTTTTTAAAAGCTTGGATAAAATTAAACCAAATCTAAACTAATTATATAAATTGATTTATCTAAAATCAGTTGTAGATATAACTTTTATATTTGTCACTAGTTTGAAATTAAAATTTTAATTTATCTTATCAACAAATTATCCTTTACATTATTTTATCCATCCCATGATTCTCTACATATTTTAGATGACGAAAAACGTGATCATCTATCATTATATTTTATGTACAAGTATTTTTTAAAATGGTTTTTATGATAAAAAATCAAATTTAATGGTTAATTACCATTATATTAAATCACAAAAAATATTTTATTACTGGTGAACGATGCTTACGTATTGCACATGTAATATATATAGTATATAAATTTTAATATAACACTTGAATCTTTTATGATTGCTGACAATGAGACATACACGATGCATGTGCAACATAATAATAAAAGCTACATAAATAAAAAAAAATTGAGGAAGATAAGAACAAAAAAATATATGGAGTGGAAAAAAGTTGATAAGCGGTTGATTTAAATTTTAAATTAACCATGATAATGGATTCTATAAGATAATAGATAGAGTATAATTTTGATTTCGACATTTTTTTCCCTCATTAATAAAAGTGGATGCCTATTTTTATAGGCTAAATATATAATTTAACATTGTTTTAACATCGAGGGAGAATATTTCAATTCGGAGCATGATATATATAGATGTCCTCTAATAAAAATAATCAAAATACATTTACCACCAAAACTGAAATAGCATTTTCTATAGATACAAAATTTCAAATACAGTGTGTATCTATTACATTTATTCAACATAACCAGGTCTAGTTTTCGCATAATTCGCATATACATATATTACATAATAAACGAGCATACATGCACCGTGTGATACTCTACAATAGAAAATTTCAAAATATGCATACATTGCTATTACAAATACGTCTTCTAGACAGAAACTGTACAATGAATTAATTCTCATGCCTTCTCTTCATTCACGGCTCACTTGCTTTCTTGAACGTACTGAAAATATATAATATAGATACCTGTATTATGAAGTTGGAGTGTAGTATGGTTATGCTCTTGACTTCTAAATGCTAGAAAATTTAAGAGCGGGAAGGGATGCGAACGAGCTCCTTAGTTCAAGATCAAGTATCTGATTGTGTTTTATTCACGGTGGCATCGACTACATTAGGCCTTGAAGAACTTGGCGGAGTATGGGCTTGCAACACACTGGTACTTATCATGGAATTATAATCTTCATCTAGTGTGTTCAAACTGTTCCAGTCGATTTTAGCTAATATTCAGTAGTCATGAAATGTAAATGAAAAATTAATTAGTGAAAATAGAAGAAATGAACAGCGCTTATTAAGTTAGGATACGTTCTATTCTCCACATGTTTGTGATGCTCACATCCGCATCAGACAATAGCCAATAATCAGCAATACTCTGCGAAAATGTGAAACACGAGCTCAATAATATTTGATTCTATTCAACTAATAAGGTAAATTTTCATTTGGCTTAATTACATCAATTTTCGGCACGACTTTCATGATTCCACTTACGAAATCATGTGATGCACTTGCATCTGAGCAAATTATTGGAGCTTCTATTCCCTGCACATCGACAGTGTTTCCTATGTTCTCATCTATGGGAGTTCGTGTAGATGCAGCCTCATCAACATTTGATGTTTCGAGGATATATGTTCGGTTGGGCCTCAACACTAGTGTTTATCGCCTCAAACTGACTAAACCCGAAATTAAGAACAAACCAGAAGGCAACCAAACTCGCTTCAGAGCGGACATCAGATAAAAATTACCTCTGATTGTTTTCATCTTCACTGAGGCCCGTCAATCTCTCTTGCATTTCTCTGAATCAAGATAATTTTCTAAATGTTTTCGTTTAATTTTTGATGGGTGGTTCACTCTAAATATTTTTGAGGTCCAAGCTTATTTAAGCATTATTTATGTTTAATTTAAGCAGACTCTGAATTCTACAAAGCCCATAAAATGCTCAAGCCTGTGAAATTCTTCGAATATATATATATATATATATCAAATCACCTTATTATTAAGGTACACACTTTCTTTAACACTATAACTCTCTACTCTCGATTATTATTCCTTGTGATGATGTCGAAATTTTACCTCGGGTTCGGTCTGGTAGAATGGATCCTCCAAATCCTTTAGAAAGTAGGTCGGGTCGGGTATGGCGGAACTACACAAGCAACAGCTAGGTCAAAGGGACGCCGAAAGTGTTTTCGGCGTGACCCCTCCGATGCCTAAGTCAGTGTCTTGAAGGCAGAAGGTATGATTAATGCGAAAACTGAGAGATATGAGTGCGTGAATGTAAAAGTGAGAGTGAATGTGTGATGAATAATGAAGAGTAAGTAATGAATAATTCATACAACCATAACAGTACCTGTATTTATAGGAGAAAATAGAATAAGTTACCTAGTCAAATTATAACATATCCTGGACTAGGACTCTTCATCCATTGGATCCTTCTTAAGTTTATCTCTATCTTGTGAATATTTGAGAAGATCCATACTTATCTCACATATATCAGAGTCTCACTCGAATTATAAAAAAAATGCGTGCGGCATACTAGGCCCAGCCCAGGTCGGCCCATAAAATACCAGTCCTGGTCATATCTAGTAGACCCATTATAAACGGGCTCGGGTTGAAATATTTTCTCGGGATAACAATAGTACCTCCCGAACTAGTCTAAAAGAAGAATGAAGTTAGACTAAGAATTTAATCCGAACCCCGATTTATGCATGTGTCATTCGACCAGTTCAGAATTTAATTCATGCAATGTGTTTTTTTTGAACGGTCTAGATCAGGATCCGCGTGATGTGTTTTTAATGAACGGCTCAGATGTCCTCTGACGGTTCTTTTCCCGAAGCCAAAAAAAACATGGCTTGTCCCGTCCCGAGCCGTAGATCATGTTAAAAATCAACGGTCCAGATCGATTCACCACCTCTATATATACTAGGCGGTAAAAATTTTGTTTTTTTTTTCACCTTTCACTCTTGTACTATTACGCTGCAAAAATTTCAAGAGCTCGCCCGACCCGGACTACTGCGTCTTTCTTGTTTGTGTCACTCCCGAGCTACAACTCTTTCACCTGTAAGTCCTACCGTCCTTACACTAGGTTGATTAATATGTCCTCCCCAGATGAGACTTCTGTTCGGGAAATAGTAGCCTTTTTTGAAGCATCTAATTCTCCCTCTAACAACCCCGAGCCCTCCGATTCCAATAATCCAAGCTCAGAGCTGGATCTGTCGGAGACTCGTATAGAAAAATTAAAGCGACTGCACAAACTCAGGTCGGATGAAGCCCGATTATCTGCCAAAGGGAAACAATGGTATGAAGTCCTGGCCTCCCATATAAGTACAGACCTAGGTCCCCTTATTAGGGAGAAATCGGGAATGCCCGATACCTATGATCTTATAATCCCGGGCCGTAAAGACCGGGCTCACAGACCCCCCCTAATTTCTTGAGCTTCAGCTTAGATCAAATCAAGACGGGTTTAAGATTTCCAGTCCCGAACTGCATTTCCTACTTATGTCAATACTTTTGTGTGTGCCCGAGTCAATTATCCCCGAACTATTTTAGTTCAATTCTATCATTAGGTGTACTTTTCTGTTTCTTCCGAATTCCCTTAGACATAGGAAATTTCATTTACTTTTTGCAAATTAAGAAAACCGCCCCGGGCCGCTTCTATATTTCCATGCGACCCGAATACCCCTTTTTGAAGGGTAAGCCTAGCTCACACAAAGGCTGGACAAACAGATACTTTTTTGTCAACCCCAACCAGCCATGGGAATGCCGGTCTAACTGGGCTATGAACTTTACCAGTCCTGAACTGCCAGCCCTGCCTACTCACAACTTTACCAATTTTATCAATACCATGTCCGCGCAAACTTTTGATATTGAGAGCCTGATTGAGGAGGATCTGCTCTGTCATTATGGCTTCAGTGGGAAGGGAGTAGAGATCCAAGGGGATGTAGGTAGTACCCCTGTACCCGTGCTATCCTTATCTTAGACTGATTCCCCTTATGCCTTTGATTTACCGTATTTTTATATATGTATATATATATTTTTTAGACGACAGGATCAAATCTGTCGCTATGCCTGCCAACTTCAGAGCTGCACTGAAGAACTTGAAGAGGAAGAAAACAGAGGACAGTGAGGCCAGAACTCATCCCGAACCTCCTCCCACTGAACAGTCAAAAAAGAAAGCTTCCAAAACCAAGGAAAAACCCAGCACTAATCTTCCCGAGCTTGAGCAGCCGTCCATTGTTTCCTCGTCCCGAGCCCGTGGCAAAGAACCCATAATAGAGTTCGGGTCCCTACCTGACGCTGAACCTCAGGGCATGCCCGATCAGCTCGGGGTCTCAGAGATGTCATTTTTCTCGAAGCTCGACCCCCAAGGGTGCCTAGGCATAATGCAGAACCTGATTTCTCGTTCTGATTTAAAAATCCTTCAAGGAGTGCCTACCTTGGAAGCTGAACAGAACTTCGCTCTTTCATCTCTGCAGGTATATTGCATTTTTCGATCTTACCTTGTATACGGAGCTGTCATGTACCGAGCTGGGTTTTACCCTTCGTGTTTTCACAGGCTCTAGCTTGGGGAGGGGAGATCACCAGCCGAGCTTTCAAAGACCGGGAAGAACACAACCTGAACCAGGAGGCCTTCGTTGCTCGGATTTCTGAGCTCACACTAAAACCCGGGAAATGAAGGCTGATCATGATGAAAAGGTGACCGAGATGAGGGTGGAGATTGAATCCATACGGGATGCTCTGGAGGCTACTCATAAAAAGACTGCCGAGCTGGAAGTGGATAAGATTGAACTAAAGAACCAAGTACGGGCCCTGACTTGGGAACTTGAGGCTGCGAAGGAGGTCGGGAAAAGAGAATTCTTGAATTCCGCCGATTTTGCTAACGCCGTAGCTGAGAAGGCGGCTACTTTCTTTGATGAGGGTTTCAAGGGGTGCTTAGCCCAGTTCAGGGCTAATGGGTACTCAGAAGCCGAGCACCCCGCCCTTTTCCTAGATTGTACCAAGGCTCTTGATGACATGCCCGATGAAGACTCGGAGAAGGCCGAGCAAGAGAAGCCAGAAGATCCCGATCAGAGCTCAAAGTCACAGGACGCCCCCGCCCTTTGATTATTTGTATAAATATTGTTTAAAAACATGATCTAAATGGTAGACCCTGCGAGGTCATTGATTTCGGTTATTGCCCAGGTAGGGCTGATACATTGTTTACTCTTTCACATATGAATGTTTTTGCCCAGTTCATTTTTATTTAAGAATTTTCCTTTTCTAACATTGTTTTACTGTTATAAATGTGCATGCAAATCCAGCCACAAAATTTATCAAGTATAAATCATTTAAGAGCCCGACCTACATATATACCCGGACTGGTTGAATTCCAGTTGAGTCAAACTTTACCGTGTAAATTACTGAAAGCCCGTACTAAATATACCCGGACTGGCTGGATGACAAAACCACACCCTTAAAAATTTTAAGGACTTATCCTATATGCACTCGGACTAGCTGAATCAAGTCATAATTAATCCAGTGTATCCCTAAAACCCGAGCTATATGTATCCGGACTGGATGAGTGAGAATTGAATTCCGACCTTCAAGGGTGCCTGGACTAGTTGGATGCAAATTAGTACTTTTTCTAAGCTCTTTAAACTCTACTGTGACCCTCGAGCTTGAATCATACTAGGATTTTCAATTACCCACCAAAATGTGGGTGTTAGTATTGCTAATTGCTAATTTTAAGTACCAGACCTGTCTGGGTTTTGAATTCCATTGGTGGGCCACTGAGGTGGACTTTGTGTGCCAGACCTGCCTGGGCTTTTAGTTCCACTGTTGTGGTCCATGAGTGCCACTGAGGTGGACTTTGAGCGCCAGACCTGCCTGGGCTTTTAGTTCCACTGATGTGGCCCTTGCGTGCCACTGAAGTGGACTTTGAGTGCCAGACCTGCCTGGGCTTTTAGTTCCACTGATGTGGTCCTTGTGTGCCACTGAAGTGGACTTTGAGTGCCAGACCTGCCTGGGCTTTTAGTTTCACTGATGTGGTCCTTGCGTGCCACTGAAGTGGACTTTGAGTGCCAGACCTGCCTGGGCTTTTAGTTCCACTGATGTGGTCCTTGCGTGCCACTGAAGTGAACTTTGAGTGCCAGACCTGCCTGGGCTTTTAGTTCCACTGATGTGGTCCTTGCGTGCCACTGAAGTGGACTTTGAGTGCCAGACCTGCCTGGCTTTTAGTTCCACTGATGTGGTCCTTGCGTGTCACTGAAGTGGACTTTGAGTACCAGACCTGCCTGGGCTTTTAGTTCCACTGATGTGGTCCTTGCGTGACACTGAAGTGGACTTTGAGTGCCAGACCTGCCTGGGCTTTTAGTTTCACTGATGTGGTCCTTGCGTGCCACTGAGGTGGACTTTGAGTGCCAGACCTGCCTGGGCTTTTAGTTCCACTGGTGTGGTCCTTGCGTGCCACTGAAGTGGACTTTGAGTGCCAGACCTGCCTGGGCTTTTAGTTCCACTGGTGTGGTCCTTGCGTGCCACTGAAGTGGACTTTGAGTGCCAGACCTGCCTGGGCTTTGTAAAGAATGTCTAAAAGTACTAATGCGTTATATAAGAAAAATTGGCTCCTACTGCGCGATTGTTTTTTTTTTAAAAAAAAAAAAACAAAATTGACACAAAACAAGACTGACCCTGAGATAAATAAAAACAGGACTGACTTTCATAACGTAAAAAGAAAAAAAAACCCACTGGTTAAGGACCAGCTTGATGAGTTATAGATACTGTGGTGAAAACCCGGGCTGGCCTGCTTAGGGATAGTATTTTTTCAAGTGCTGAGCATTCCAGGGCCTTTTACCCTTCTTGCCTTGGGCATCTTCCAGATAATATGCCGCAATTCCAGCTTTTCCTATTACTTTGAATGGGCCTTCATACTTGGCCTCCAGCTTTCCTCTTTCCCCTGGATGTTGTATC
Organism: Henckelia pumila; assembly: GCF_033568475.1. NCBI lineage: Eukaryota > Viridiplantae > Streptophyta > Magnoliopsida > Lamiales > Gesneriaceae > Henckelia > Henckelia pumila. The sequence goes on from NC_133123.1 coordinate 205,486,436, forward strand.
TTGCGCATAACCAGATCTCCCTCCTGAAAAACTTTAGGGTATACTCTTTTGTTGTAAGCCTGGGTCATTCGTTTACGATAGGCTGCGAGCCTAAGTGCTGCTCGGGACCTGTGTTCTTCGAGTAAGTCCAAATCCATTGCTCGTAGTGCTTGATTGTTTGCCCCATACGCCATTATCCTCGCACTCTCTTGTCCAATTTCTACCGGGAGAACTGCTTCCGTCCCATACACCATACTGAAAGGAGTTTCACCTGTACCAGATCGAGTTGTAGTTCGATAGGACCATAATACAAAAGGGAGTTCGTCTGCCCATTTTCCCTTAGCTGCATCTAGCCGTGTTTTGAGAGCTTGGACAATCGTCCTGTTGGTAACCTCAACCTGTCCATTCCCTTGAGGGTATGCAACAGAGGTGAAAACTTGTTCAATCTTCATCTCTTGACACCATGCTCGAACTTTGGAGCCACAGAACTGCCTCTCATTGTCCGAGGCCAACCTGCGAGGGATTCCGAAACGGCATACTATATTTTTCCACAGAAAATTGAGCACTTCATTTTCTGTAATTTTAGCTAGGGGCTCGGCCTCCACCCATTTAGAGAAATAGTCGACCGCGACCAATAAAAACTTTCTTTGCCCCGTGTTAACAGGGAATGGTCCTACAATATCCATTCCCCACTGATCAAAAGGACAAGCAGCTACTACTGCCTTCATGTATTCTGCGTCTCTACTGTAAGTTAGCATGTCTCTGACAATTATAACATGAATTAACCAGAGCTGATGAGTTTTTTCGCATGGTAGGCCAGAAGAATCCTGCCAGAAGTGCTTTTCGAGCTAGGGCAAGACTGCCCAGGTGACTGCCACAAGATCCCTCATGAATTTCCCGCAACACATAATTGGCCTCATCCGGGCCCAAGCATTTTAACAAAGGCTGAGAGAAGGATCGCTTGAACAGAATTTGATTGATCATGACAAAGCGGAGGGCCCTTCTTTTTACTTCCCTTGCTTTTTTATTATCACTTGGCAGTTCTTTTGTAGTTAGATATTTGTGTATATCATACCTCCAATCCCCTTCTGGTACTTGGGCTAGCATGTCATCCAAAGTTTCCAGCTGGGACACGAGCTCCCGACCCGTGACAATGGGATCCGGTTGGTCACTCAAAGTGCTGGCTAAACGGGCCAAGTGGTCAGCCTTGATGTTCTTGGTTCGGGGAATTAGCTCTAATTTCAGATCTGTGAATCCTTCTTTGGCTTTGTCCAATGCATTGGCATATTTTCTCATTTTATCGTCCTTGACTTCAAACTTTCCGTTGCCCTGTTGAATAGCTAATTGGGAATCGGAATATAGGATAGCTCGGGAAACCCCCAAATTACGCGCTGCCTTAAGGCCGAGTAACAAGGCCTCGTATTCTGATTCATTATTGGAGGCTCTGAAGTCTAGTCTGATTGAAATTTTAGTCTCTTCACCCCAAGGTGAGATTATTACAATTCCTGCTCCGCTCCCGGACTTGCATGATGACCCATCTACAAAGATCTTCCATAGTTCTTCTTGTTCTAGCTGAATTGTTTCTGCCAAGAAATCAGCTAGGGCTTGGGCTTTTATAGCTGTTCGAGCTTCATATTTGATATCGTACTCACTCAATTCTGTGATCCATCTGACCAGTCTACCCGATACATCCGGGTTAGCCGCGATCTTTCCCAAAGCACTATTGGTGAGTACAGTGATAGGATGTGAGAGAAAATAAGGCCTTAATTTTCTTGTTGTGATGATCAAAGCTAGAGCAAGCTTTTCCTGAGTCAGGTAATTGAGCTCGGGCCCCCTCAAGGCGTGACTGACGAAATATACGGGCTGATGATTTATTCCGTCCTTTTTGACAAGGACCGAACTGACTGCTCGGGGTGTAACTGCCAAATATAAGAACAATTCTTCCCCTTGGGTAGGTTTATTCAATACGGGTAATTGTTTTAAGTAAGTCTTCAAGTCTTGGAATGCTTTATCACTTTCTTCATTCCATTCAAAATTCTTCGTTTTCCTTAATGCTTTAAAGAAAGGGAGGCTTTTATCTGCCGATCTGCTTATAAATCGGGCCAGTGCTGTAATTCTTCCCGTTAATCTCTGTACTTCCTGTATATTCCTAGGGGAGCTCATAGAAATGATAGCTTGAACTTTTTCAGGATTAGCTTCTATTACCCTTTGCGTGACCATATAACCCAAAAACTTTCCAGCTCGGACTCCGAAAGTACACTTGTTAGGGTTTAGCTTAAGCTTGTAGCGCTTTAGGGTCTGAAAGGTTTGAGTTAAGTCAGTAATAAACTGGTCCATAGTTCGGGTCTTGACCAGAATATCATCTACATAGACTTCGATATCCTTCCCAATTTGTTGCTCGAATACTTTATCCATCAGCCTTTGATATGTAGCCCCAGCATTTTTGAGCCCAAATGGCATAACTACGTAACAATATGTTCCTGTTGACGTCACAAAACTTACTTTATCCTTGTCCTCTCTGGCTAATGGGATTTGATGATATCCTTGATAGGCGTCCAAGAAGCAGAGCAGCTCGTGTCCTGCTGTCGAATCGACAAGTTGATCAATTCTGGGTAACGGATAACAGTCCTTTGGACAAGCCTTGTTTAGATCCCGAAAATCCACGCACATGCGCCATTTGCCTGAGGACTTTGGCACCAGCACTATATTGGACAGCCAGGTCGGGAAGTAGATTTCCTCAATGTGTCCCGCTCTGAGTAATTCGTCCACTTGTTCCTTTATAACCGCATCCTTTTCGGGACCGAAGTGCCTTTTCTTTTGGATAATAGGGCGACAACTCTTTATTATATTGAGTTTGTGCTCTGCCATTTCCCGATGTACCCCTGTCAGGTCGGAAACCGACCATGCAAAAACATCCTTATTTTTTTCCAAGCATTCCAGTAGCGGTTGCTTCAACCGTGTTTCAAGGGTGTGAGCAATTTTCACCACCCCAGAGGGAGGTGATATCATGATTTCCTCAATTTCTTCTTCAGTGGTGACAGATGTGTCCTCTATCAAGTTGACCTTTTCCATCACAAAAAGTCCAGGTCTGCCAACATTATCAGTCCTGGCAACTTTTTGCTCTATTCTGACCTCCTCTACATAACATTTGCGAGCTATGATTTGGTCCCCTTCTACCTCACCAACCTCATTTCCCACCGGGAATTTTATTTTCTGATGCAGGGCTGATGCCACGGCCATAAAAGTGGTCATGGCAGGTCTGCCTAGTATGGCATTGTAGGCAGACGGAGCGTCAACAATAATGAAACTCACAATCCTGGTTTTGCGGATGTTGCTTTTACCCAGAGTTAAGGGTAAATGCACTAACCCCACAGGTCGGATGGCATGACCTGTGAAACCAAAGAGTGATGTTACGACTGGTTCTATCTTGTACTGCCCCAAATCCATTTGACTTATTGCTTCCTGAAATAGAACGTTGACAGAGCTGCCTGAATCCACAAATATCCGGGCTACATCATAATTTGCGATCATAGCTCTTATTACTAGTGCGTCATTATGGTTTCTAGCCACCCCTTTCATATCTTCCGGTCCAAAAGAGAGGGTCGGGCCAGTATGAACAATCTGATTGTCGATCTCCATATTCATTAACTTTCTGCTGCTAGTCTTCCTGGCTCGGTTGGAATCACTATCAGTAGGACCTCCAGAAATCATGTTGATAATTCCTCAAGCGGGCGGGGCTGGTCTCTGATGAGCTCGGTCATCCCTGGGCTGTTCTTGATTGGGTTGGTTGAAATCTTCATGGGGAGGAGCAGTCCTGGCTCTTTGTCTTGACCTTCCTCCCTGTCCCCTGTTCGGGCGATACCTTTCCTGCCGAGTCAATATGTTTTTTAATTCAGAGTGTTGCTGTATTATTCTTTCAATTTCTTGATCTAATTGACGACAGTCCTCTGTCGTATGCCCATACTCATTGTGAAAGTGACAATATTTATCTGATTCCCTATTACGAGGTCCCTTCTCAGCCCAGGGAGGCCTCTGCGTGAGTTTACGATCGTCACAAATTTGTAAAGCTCGTACTTTGTTCATGCGTAAAGGGGTGAGAGAAGTGAACTCTCCCAACAAAACGGGCCGAAATGGCTGTCCCATTCCCGAATTATTGTTAGGAACCCTATTACCCTTTGGACTTTTTGGTCGTTCCCTCTTCACAGCAGCTCTAGAAACCTGTATTTCTTCCATGTTGACATATTTCTCCGCTCGGGCGAGTAGTTCCTCGTATGTTTCCGCTTAGGGATTTGAGAAAACCTTTTGTATCCAGCCCTTGCATGAAGGCACTGATAAGCAGATCTGGTGTCGCAGTGGGTACCTCAAGAGCCAAGGCACTAAACCTGCGGATATATGCTCTCAAATTTTCATGCTCCCTTTGCTTGATTGCGAAGAGACTGAAAGTAGTGGTAGGATGCTTTTTGCTACTGGCGAAGTGGTGCACGAAGGATTTGCTAAAATCCTTGAATTCCTTGATCTCTCCGGAGCATAACATATTGAACCATTGCTGGGCTGGTCCTATGAGAGTAGTAAGAAAAGCCCGACACTTAATCTGATCAGAATATTTATGCAACAGAGCTGCATTCTCGAAGCGCGCTAAATGGTCTTCAGGATCTCCCTTGCCATCATATTCTCCAACATGAGGCAATTTGAACTGCTTGGGGAGGTCGGCGTCCAATATCTCCTGAGTAAAAGGAATGTTTCTGGTTGTGGTAGCTAGGTACCCGGCCTGCTTCTTCCTTAACTGCTCCATCTCCTCCTTCAACTTTTTTATCTCCTCGAGGTGGGCATTATGATCGGGGTGCGGAGGATTGGCCTCATCCCTTTCCGCCAAAGCCCTCTGAACAGCCTGAGTTACTAACTCCTCTAAATTTGGGTGATTTCCATTCTGATTAGCCATCGAAACTCTTTTTCTTCAAATTCCCACAGACGGCGCCAATTGATGATGTCGAAATTTTACCTCGGGTTTGGTCTGGTAGAATGGATCCTCCAAATCCTTTAGAAAGTAGGTCGGGTCGGGTATGGCGGAACTGCACAAGCAACAGCTAGGTCAAAGGGACGCCGAAAGTGTTTTCGGCGTGACCCCTCCGATGCCTAAGTCAGTGTCTTGAAGGCAGAGGGTATGATTAATGTGAAAACTGAGAGATATGAGTGCGTGAATGTAAAAGTGAGAGTGAATGTGTGATGAATAATGAAGAGTAAGTAATGAATAATTCATACAACCATAACAGTACCTGTATTTATAGGAGAAAATAGAATAAGTTACCTAGTCGAATTATAACATATCCTGGACTAGGACTCTTCATCCATTGGATCCTTCTTAAGTTTATCTCTATCTTGTGAATATTTGAGAAGATCCATACTTATCTCACATATATCAGAGTCTCACTCGAATTATAAAAAAGATGCGTGCGGCATACTAGGCCCAGCCCAGGTCGGCCCATAAAATACTAGTCCTGGTCATATCTAGTAGACCCATTATAAACGGACTCGGGTTGAAATATTTTCTCGGGGTAACACCTTGAGTAATCAAGGACTTGAACGTCGGAGTGCCTTCACCGAGAACCCTCCCAGCTCCTCTGACTTTGTTTGACGTAGGAATTTGTTTTGTGACGTAAAAACAACCCATTGAAGATCTCGACAGAGAACATACAAGGAATTGTTGATACTCCGGATTTTGCGGAAGCAACTCGTCGGGTCCAAATATTTTTTGGCTACACCAATTTTTATTTTAGATCGCCCATATTTTCACTCTTTGTAGTAATTATAAACCCGAGTAACTTGAAATTTCTATGAATATCTTAAAAAATATAATTTTCGATGAGTGAACACGTACGATATGTGAGTATATTTTATTTATATAAATTTACTAACAAATAAAATTATCTTAATCTTATCCAAATCTTATATACTTTTAATCATTTATCATTTATCATTTATCATTTCATGATTATTATAAAAGACCGGTTCATAAGCTTTATATAAATAATCTTTACATATTTTATTTTTAACATGATCTCTAAATTTTATAATATCTATATATATAAAGTACGTTACTGTTTACAATTCATTCACATAAATACATTTTATTTCTTAGAAGTGAGGTTCTTAGATATGAAAAATATTTTTTTGGTCCATTAACTTGTCCATTTTTTTGTTTTGGCTCACTAATTTATCAAATTTTGGTTTTGGTACACTAACTTTTAGTTTTCGGGTATTTTAGTAACTATGTTAAGTGTAAAGTAATTTTTATTATTTCATTAGTTGTTTAAAAAATTAAAAGAGTTAAATGTTATATAGAGATAGAATTCAGGTGAGTGAAATGTGGGAGAAATTAAAGGGATATTTGTGCAATTTTTTAAAAAGTTTCATCACCCTACCTCTAGGTTCTTATGCACAATGTGCTTATACAGCTAAATATTTATATAAAAATGATAAATTTTTTTGTTATCTTCAAATTAATGATTTTTACAAATTTTTATTAAAAGTAATAGATTATCTAAAATTTTTAAAATATAGATAAGATATATGATTGAATTTTAAATATAGATAAAGTTATGATTAAATTTTAAAACATGGATGAAAATAATATTGAAGATTTGAAAGCAATATTATGGGTATTAATGTAATTTTATTATAGGTTTCACCAAATTAATTAAGAATCGGTTATTAAAAAGGGTAGAATCGTAATTACATATACTATGTGATTGAAATATGAATATTATTTATTGTATAAATATTATATGTTTATTAAAAATCAATTTAAATTTGAAAATAAAATGAGTTGCGTGTGCGATTAAAATATGAATATTATTTATTGTATATATGTATTATATATTTGTTTCAAATCAATTTAAATTTTAAAATAAATGAAATCACAAATTGAAGATTATAATGGAAAAATGAAGTTTAAAATGAAGATAGAGATTTGTTCTTTTTTTTTTTGGTTTTTTGAAGGAAGGATAGAATCTTAATTATATATATATTAGTACTCTCGTGCATGCAACTACCTTAATTACATATATATTAGTATTGTCATGTACACATTGCGTACTTGTAAAATAAAAAAAAATTTAAAAAAAAAGGCAAAAAAAATTAAAATTAAAATTAAAAGAGATAATGTTTTTCATAAATAAATAATCACTGAAACGTAACAAATAGATCATTTTATATGTGTGTGGCATTTTTGTAAATAAAATGATATCAAGGATCACAAAGTTAATGTCGTTTTTAAAATCTCCTGGGTCCTCCAGACCACCTGGTTCCTTGAGACCCCGGGTTATCTTACCAGGATATCACCATACCTCCAAAAAATAGTCGGGCTAGAACCTGCTTCGCTGTCCCGAGAAATTAGCATCCATGTGGCCTTCTCAAGCTGGAGCCCGGGTCAAGAGACAAGCCTGACGTCAGCCCTAAAATGCTTCGTAGAGCGTGTGTCAGAGGTCTTGTCAGAGGTCGCTTCAACTTCTTGGCACGCTTCGTGCATCTCCACCGTTTATTTCAAAATACACGACCCAGATTGCCCAGTTCTTAAAAGTATTTAATTCTCGTGTCCCTTCATTCTTCTCTTCACCGTTTTAAAAAAAAAAATTTAAAAATCGACTGGTCCACCCAGCCTTGGTCCAACCGATTTTGCTTTTTTATATTATTATTAAGTTGAATCCGAAACAGTCTGTTCCGGATTGTCATAGATTGGTAAAGATTTGTAGAATGCACTATTTTCATTATTATTTTTTTTATTTTATAATAATTTACTAAAAAGCCGTTAATCTTGCGGGTTGCTCTAGCCTGGAGCTTCAGGTTAGGTTGGAATAAGTTGACTAGAAATGTACCAGCTCAGCTTGGAACATTGCATAATCTTCAAAGATTTCAGCTTCATTTCAATAACTTTACTGGAGAATTCCCTCCAAGTTTTGGTAATCTTTCTTCGATTAGGTCTCTTTCGTTTGCTGCTAATAGTTTTCGAGGTTCTATTCCTTCTGTTCTTGGCAAGTTAAAGACTTTGAATTTTCTTGGATTGGGTGTGAATCTGTTCAATGGCATGATTCCTAGAAGAAATGTAAGATGCATATTATTTTCGGGGAAGATGGTGATTTACAGTTCTTGGATTCTCTAGCTAAATGTAAACAATTAATAATGTTTGATTTGAGTGATTTCCGCTTAGGAGGTACATATCACCTTATTATGTAGCTAACTTATCACATGAAAAATGCGTATTATTTTTCGGGGCTGTTCTAGAATGAACAGTGCTATAATTTATGTTTGGTTAACAAACTAACATCACTTCAAAAATTATGGCTGGTGCTTGTTTTCGCAAGCAATTGCAATGGCAGAGAAATTAGATCAAACAAGCTACCAACATGTTTTGGATTGATGTGCGCAGGTCACATTTGTAGGTGTACTTTTTGGTTTTGTAAACATGTGCCAAAAGTTTGTGGATTGTGGATATATATTTTATGTTTTTTTCTTGGTAGATTATATTGTGATCAGTCTAGCTATGATACACATTTATATTGGAGTTCAATTTCATGTGTTCTTAATCAATTGTTATCTCAATTATTTTTATTTTTAATTAATTAAATAATACATGGTGTAAATACAATAGACAACAATTTTATAAATTGATTAATTAAATAAGGTCATGCTTTTAAAATGATATAAAAAACGATCAAAGACAACAGTTTTTAAATGTTGTAAACTGTTGTAATTCTAATGAAAAAGAGACAACATTTTTTTGTTGTCAAACAATTTTATATCTTAGTCAAAGACAACAGTTTTAATTTGTTGTCACAATGTTGTCTACCACGCTAAACAACAACAGTTTTAAAATGTTGTGAAACTATCGTATATCACTCCTAAAGACAACGATTTAAAAACGTTGTGAATCTGTTGTATATCACTTTAATAGACAACATTTACAAAACGTTGTAAAAATGTTGTCGTAGCTGAAAATACACCAGTTAAAAATTGTTGTCGTTGAGCTGACTTTTTACAACGATGGATTCTACAACAGTTTTAAGTAGGCTACGACAACTGAAAAAAAATGTTGTCTTTAGAAGTGTTTTTTTTAGTGATCATAACCAATCTCAGTAGATAATAGATACGTCGCCTTACACTAATATATGTATGTATATTTAGAGATATGAACAAATTAATTAAATTACTCACAACCGATTTTGTTCTCAAATTCTACATACAATTCAAAAAAACATAAAACCAAATCAGCCATAGCTTCACGAATCCGAAATAACACATAACTAGATTTGCCTGTGCGCGAAGGATCAGATGAAGGAGCTCGACGAGCACCAGAAAATCGCTAGAACAAACGTTTTGAATTCGAAAATCTAACGGTGAATCCGAAGAACTGTGGAGAAATCTGATCATTTCTGAGGAAGAAAGAGTGAAGAATGAGAGAAGATCTTGACCAAGTAAATTAATTAATATCCAATTGATTCTGGATCGGATATTTTTATTTGTATTGGGACTCATCTCACGGGACGAGACCTATCTTAGGTGTGGGTTTTCGGTATACCGTACAAAAAATACGGTATGAAAAAATTCATATCAATAACGATACCGAAATTCCAAAATTTTGGTATGAAAAAAATCTATAGATACCGAAAAAAATTTGGTACACCAAAAAAATGTAGGTATATTGAAAAAATTTCGGTACGCTATCCCAATAATTTAGTATTTTGATACGGTATCTCAGCCCTAACCTACCCTCGGTTAGCTTATTCTTAAACAATAATAAATTCAACAAGTTTTGCAAAATACACAAAATATAAAAACCTTTGGGCCCCCTCCAAAACTTTTGAATAAATTAATGTATCCGACTTTTCAGACCTCGGATTCTCCGCTCTGTGAAACTTTTCAATTATTGGCTCCTAGTTTCCCAAATGCCCAAATCCTTGCTGCTTTTTCTCACCTAGCATAGGATGAGTGAGGGAGAAATCGTCCGGCATCCCGAGCTGCGAGCAGCCACCGCTTCCGCCGTTCGACGCCGACCGGAGGAGGAGCTTGCTCTCGATTTGTATGGCCGCGGAGGTTTCATTTCCCTACGGCAAGCGGAAGAGGATGGAGCAAACGACGTCGTAGCTGTTGGGCAAAGGTGAGACCCTTTTCCCTCCCTAATTTTCCTTATTTTTTGTTTAAACATATAATCGGTTTAGTTGAAATGAAGTTTATCAAATGATTTATCTGGTTATAATTTTAAAATTGTGGATAAATAAATTATTGAGAAAAAAAAATTGGTGAGAGATGCTGAAAATATGAAAAAGTTCTTGTCAATAAAAAAAAATATAATAGTGTTAGAATTAATGTTTAGTATTATTAACAGTATCATTCACAATTATTGTTTCTAGATGTATTATTATTTATTCAGTATCATTTGTGGTATTATTATTTAAATCTCTATTACCATAAATATTGATATTTATTGTTATTACTAGTATTGTACTACAAATATATTTATTCGCATCGTTATGGTGCTGTTATTATTATCATTAACATTATGTCATGTAATGTGTGTGTTGATGGTTAGTTATTAATTAAGAAAGAGATTCTTAGGTTGTGTTTAGATCGAGGGCTTTGTATTTTGGGATTTAAAAATGTATTTTAAATCACAAAAACTTTGGTAAAACTGTCTCACAAATAAATTTGGTGAGACGAATATTTTATTTGAATCAATCATTAAAAAATATTATTTTTTATATCAAAAATACTATCGTGTATTGTAAATATAGACAAGACTCATTTTGTATACTTCAATATAAAATAATTCCAAATACTATATATTGTATGCAAATGCAATGCACTCCTTGTATTATATAAATAAAGATCCAGAAAAATATTAATATTATTTAAAAAAAACAAATATATAAAATTATTAAATATCACATTCATAAGCTAAAAATATCAAATCCAAACCGAACAAAATAGAAAAAATAAAATAAATATTTGGCTCGTATAACATATCAACGAAATATAATTAGGTGGGCGCGCCGCGCGACGAATGTGAAGAAGAGGCTGGATCGAGGGTAAATTTTCAGACCTAGGATTTGAAATGACGCATAATACGGGTGAGTTTTATATCCATCTAAAATGTGTGGGTTGAGATTTGAATCCAATAAGCCTTAGCCCACTTCATTTTTAAGGGGAGTGGATTTGGGATAAGGATTTTAAATCCAAATCCATCCTCCTAGAGGTGGCAATAGACACAGATGTAAACGAATCGAATTTTTCGTGAGCTATTCGGAGCTTGGCTCAATAAAAAACTCGTTAAATTATATAAATATATATTTAAAATATCAATTATAGTAATGCATTTTTAAAAAATTAAATAAATTAATTAAATAAACTTTAATATTGCTAAAATAATATTTTTAACGAAGTACAAATTTTAAATAATCAAGTATATAACAAAATATTAAATTTAAGGTTTTAAAAATAAAATTTTTTTCAAAAAAAAAAAAAAAAAATCAAAGAACCGGTTCAATCGGTTGAACTTGTCCAAAAGGTTCTTTACATGTTTGACCATTAAAATGGTTTTTTAGTGTGTTGTGGATTGGACTTGTGATCGGTTTTTGGTCAAGTCCGGTTCTGAAAACATTGATAATTATTATTGAATAATATTGTAAATAATTAAATATCTTTTAAATTTATATAATTTTTTAAATATTAAAATAATATTTATTTTGCATACACATTGTGTGTGCTTAAGTCCTAGGAATAGTATTTTATATTTAAGTATTTAATTAAAATATATTTTGAAATTTTATGTTTATCCAAAAACATATTTCAAAAACAAGGAATTTGAAATAAATGTTCATCCAGACAAAGGATTGAAATACCTCCATCCAAACAAAATCTATAACAATTATTGCAATTACACCATTGATTGTCATGTGTTCAAACACAAAAACTTATGTGAGATGGTCTCACAAATCAATTTTGTGTGACGGATCTCCTATTTGAGTTATATATCCAAAAGTACTAATAAAAATATTGATATGATTGACTCGTTTCACGGATAATGATTCGTGAGATCGTCTCACAAATGACCTACGCTTGTTTGAAATCGTAATCATTTTTCTAAGAGGCCTCTAACAATTGTATCATAATCTATATTTACAATATATTATGAGGTTAAGGAGTTGATAATTAACTTATTTGTAATTTATCTACAATTACAATATGTTATGTACTTTCTAAAATTTTAAATTACTACTGTATTATTATTTATTCATCTAAAATTTTGAATATTTAATTCATCATATCATCTTGAAATTACCACGAAATTAATTAATACAAACAATTTATATTTATGCATACATCTAAACTTTTGAATATTTAATTCATCATAATATCTTGAAATTAACACGAAATTAATTAACACAAAAAGTTATATATTTATGTATATATATGTACGAATCGCGTGGAAAAGATACTAATAAGTGATATCTATAATGAATTTGGTCTTACATTGAGTTGGTTTTAAAACTAGCTTAATTATATTAATTTCCAACTTCCACGTGTATCCTTCGAGTCACTTTTACAATAACACACACATTAAATTGAGTAAAATAAGAGGGATTACAATCAAACATAATTATAAATCCTTAGATTGCTTGTAAGTCCACTTATGGTAAGGACAACCTTATATAATTTTCAATATCACTATTTTGTATCTGGATCCTCTGCTGTGGGGAGAGAAACAACACAGAATACTGTGCAATATATAGACTTCTGTAATTCATATTACAGGATTAAATAATTAATTATTTAATTAATTACACACATGGAATATTGAAATCATGTATATTTTAATGCACAGTATCCTGTGTTGTTTCTCTCTTCACAGCTGAGGATCTTTTTCCCCACTATTTATTAGAAATCCCTAGAATGTTAATGATTTTCCATGAAAAAATAGCTATTAACTAATTTAACTTTATATGTTTTCAAATTTTGAGCAAATGGACTCTTATCCATATCACGTGTTTTCAGGGATATGTGTGTTCAAGATTTAAAAATATAGGAAGTTAGTAGATCCCCCTTTTTTTTCATGAGAGGTTGTTGGCAATTTCGATAGTTTTCGGGGTTAGTCATGTAATTAATCCTAAGAATGATGAAAGTTTGTTTTCATGAATATTAGTTTCGAGTTACCATTTTTCTTGTTATTTTTAACTACTTCATAATTCAAAAATTTCCCCAAATAAAACAAGTTTTTTTTTGGTACTATAGGAAGGCTGTAAATCTCGGGCCGAGAGATCCTTCTGTGTTATACTCACAAGCCACACACATATCAACTATAATTTCCAAGAATAATTTGGATACCATTCTAACGGTCAAGCGGTCGGACAACCTCATTTGGGAGTTGTTCAAACATAATTTGATCCATAATCGTGTACGTGAATGTCTGCACCGTATGGGGTTCTATGGCATCTTCCGTTGCGGTTATCATGGCTTGGACAACCACTTGATCACCGCTCTAGTTGAGCGTTGGCGTAGGGAGACACACACCTTTCATCTACCTGTCGGCGAGACAACCATCACATTGCAAGATATCGAGATAATTTGGGGATTGAAAGTTGATGGTATTGCTGTCACCGGGATAGATACTCTTCGTAAGCGCCATGAATGGCAGCAAATATGCTTCGACTTGTTAGGATTTGCACCCGCGCTAGGACATTTAAAAGGTGGTCATTTGTCGTTGACCGCTTTGAACGAACACTGCATACAAATGGTGATTAATGATGACAGTACGGAGCAAGAAGTTGCACAGTACTCTCGTTGCGTTGCCCTTATGACCATCGGAGGGTGCATGCTACCAGATAGTCAGGGAGGTGCCGTTAAGCTCATGTACCTACAACATCTCCAAGATATCAATCGGGTCTCTGAATATGGTTGGGGTAGCGCTACATTGGCATATTTGTATCGTGAGCTGTGCAATGCATCAACTATTGGGAAAAACCAAATAGCTGGCCCTCTTTACATCCTGCAGGTACATTTGTTGCTTTTAAACTTTTGTATACTCATTGTGCATATATATGTATATATATTTATATATATTTTTACACTCAGTGGTTCACTGCAGATATGGGCTTGGAGCAGGATGCCAACATTGAGTCCGGGTATACATGAGCAATTCCTAACCGCGCCAAGGGATGATCACCAGGATGTTATCATGCCAGTTGCCCCATACGGTGCACGGTACTAGTGCAAATATGTATATCAATATCATTTTGCTATAACTTGGTGATAATTGAATTTTAAAAATAATCCACTTGCAGATGGAAACTTGTGAATACTTTCACGCACACGGCGTCTCATGCTGTAAGGATCATACGAGACATACTCGACCATATGGAGGAAAACCAGGTTGATACTGATTATCACCATATAGTATTGAAATTGTTTTCGTCGCTTTTTACATTGTACATTATAATATTGTTTTGGTTCTTGCAGTTTTTGTGGAACGTGTATGACCCGAAAGCACCTGATGTGCGTTCATTGACACCAGACGAAGAATTAACCACAGTATGGCGATCCGTTTGTCCACTTGTATGTTTTGACATTGTCGAGATGCACAGGCCAAATAGGGTCATGCGACAATTTGGTATGAGACAGTCAATACCCATACCGGCAACTAATGGGGATGAATTGCATAGATTGACACGTCAAGGGCGACGCAATTATGATTGGGCAGTACACCATCAAGGCTACTTGGCTCAGTGGGAGAATAGACATGGTTTGGTTGTGTCTAGTGGATATCACCACGGTGTGCACCCCACGACGCGTGACTACAAACGATGGTATGACCAAATCACTGTGCGTTTCATATCTCCAACTACACGAGGAGCAGGTTACCGGACAGGAGATGCACCCTTCCGCAGTTTAGTGGTATGGCTTTTTTCCCCGGTAATTTGTATATATATTGATTGTTGGTTATATTGTTGATGTTACTAATATTAATGTTGACAAATATTATATTTCCAGACAGAAGAAGCTATGATATTGATGAGTCGGTTTGAAGGGCTATCGTTACGAGAGCAAAGTCATGAAGCCCTTGTAGAAGTCGTGAACGATAGTAGGCGTATCGGTCGACGCCTTTATGAATTGGCTAACAGAGATCAGCAGCATTAGGAGGATGGAGATTTGGGGCAAATTGCATCAGCACCATGGGTAAAATTAATTGCGTTTAAAACCGTGTTTTAAAATCAGACACAAAACCTTACAAATGTGGTAAAATGTGTTCGAGATTTTTTAATATAGGTTAAATGCACCTGTTTCCTAAAAAAATAAGTGTATATCGATCTATTAATATTTTTAGGAGGGTTTTATATGTTTTACACGTTTCACGAGAGGGTTTGATGCAGATAGCCTTAAGATTTGAGTCGACTTAATTAGCATGAACAAAGATTATCTCTTCTACACAGGAAAGTCACATGCACTTGGGACTTCACATCGACATATAGTTGGTGCATCGCGCATAACCATTGAAGTGTATCTACCAGTGGCGAACCTACATGGTTTCGAAAGGGTGCACCACACCACCCCCACCCCCGTGCCCTTTAAAATTTTAAAAAAATTTGGTACTATAATATATATATATATATATATATATATAATATCCTTTTTATATACAAATTTCATTGTGCAACCCCCTCAACAACAGAAAAGTCACCTTTATTTTGACTATCATGAATAACTATGAATAGATAACAATAACATAATTGGATATCACGACGAAATACTGAAAGAATTACCAATGGTTTTAACAAGGTAAACATAAATTTGTTGTTATGTATGATATGTTTTGACCCATCAAATTTTTTTTTTTTTTTTTTACTTATGATAAAAAAAAATTGCTTCAATTAATCGCTCGATTTTATCATCTTATTTATCTTTAATAGAGTTAGTACATCTTGCACACCAACTTCATAACTTTATCTTTGACATATGAAGTAGCAATCAATTCTCCGATGCTGCAGAAATTAGTGAGACTGCTAAAAAGATCATTTAATCGAAGAAATAACAATTATTTAATTTGATATATTTACTTTTGAGTTAGCATTATTGTTATCTGCTGCAACTGTAGAGAGTTTTTTTAATAATGAAAATCATCAAAACATCACTTTGTATAAATCGGTTGGGAGATGATATATAAATAATTGTTTAGTACCGTATATTGAGTGATATGTATTTGATTAGTTCATAATGAAAAAAATATTCAATACTTTCAAAGCATAAAATTTGGGAGAGTGTTATTGTAAAAACGTATAAAGTTAATATATGACATTTACTGTATATTTTCTTAAATCTGTTGAATTCGTCCCCTCTAATCGATAATTTTGGGTACGCCACTGCCCACTGGTATCTACTAATTACTTATTATGCATATGTTTCATTCTCCATATTTATCAAACATGCAACCAGATGAACACACTTTAACATGTCGTTGCTTTCATTATCCGTACTAATACCCTGGAGCATGCGTTGCATGCTTATGCAATACATTTTTAGAAGTAAAAACGAAAAAAATAGAAGAATTTTGAAAAGTGTTTTTTGTAAATAAATAAATTAATTTTATAAATGTGGCATTTTCGTAAATAAGTAGTTATCAATGAGCAAAATAAAATGGTATTTTGATAAATAAATATATGCTAAAGAGTAAAATAAAGAGAAGTTGACCATACAAACATACCAACCCCTTAACTTTAATAAAATAGAATAGATATGCATGTCAAACATGAAACTGGTCAAGGACACTTATTATCCATAACAGACATTACACGGTCCATTTTCAATTGCTATGCAATCATTCATTAACCTATTGAATGATGACTATAGATAACATTAGAGCGGAAAATAGTGATTTTTTGGTATAACGAGGTTACCGTACCGAAAAAATACCAAAATTTTGGTATACTAAAGATTTTGTTAGTGTACGATATAATAATGATACCGAAATTTTCAGTACGGTGATGGTATGAAATTTGAAAATTTGGTATGCCGACATACCGAAATATTATATAAAAATTTAAAAATATATAAAATTTTTAAATAATAAATTTTAAATTTTAAAATATTGTTGCGTGATTTTCGCTCGCAAGCGTACGGTATCAAGTTCTAATATAGGAATTAAGTTCAAGTAGATCCCGCAGAGAACGAATAAAATAATATTATATTAAATATTTGTAACTAATAAAATCTTAATCCTATCTAGAGCTACGACGATGATTTGAATTTAATTAACTTACAAATTTAGCAAGTAAAATTAACCAACGATGGGTTTGCAAGACAAAAAATCAATGATAAATAAATTTTAGAGGATCACATTCACTTGACTATCTACCATGATTAATTTTCTATTGATTTCTTAATTATAAATTTTTTTAGTTTATTAGCCAAGAATGCAATTATTTCTTACTCCTTTTTCCAAGTGATAGTAGAAGTTTGTATCTTATATTAAACTCAATATTTCTATCAAAGTTTGAATATTAAATCCGATAAACTGCACAATGATTTTTCTAATGGCTTTAATAGAGTTATATGCCTTCTGAACATTATAAACACCAAAAATATATTTTCTTATGTTGTATTCAAAATTCTCTCTCTCGGATGATGAATTCTAAACAATAAATCATTCAATCTATGACCAATAAATAGAAAGAATTAAGAACAGGAAAACACAAATAAACTGTAACGCGTTCAACTGATGAAGATGTTACAAAACTAACATGACCTTAAAACTGGCGCGGAAAAGAAAATTTTTGAAAGATGTATCCATACATCAAACCTTACTTAAAACATTTCAAAATAGTTTAAAAACAAAATCCAAATCTTAAAATTTATAAAACTTGTTTTCAACATTAAAATACATCATAAAGTTGCAAATAACTCAAGACATAGCACACTCAACACATAACCCACTCATGCATCGCCCGTCGGTTTGACTCCTTGCTCTTCTTCATGCTCGGCATTGAACTCGTCGACATATGCATAAATGTCATCCTCATTACCTGCACCATTCAAGTATGATGAGTCTAAAGACTCAGCAAGTGTATGCAATAAAAATCATGAGATTTCAATTATCATTTAAACGTAACATAACATAACATAAACTTATCATTTGGTGACGAATTATGCGAAATTTTGGCAACCGTCATAATGGACACATTCAAATTTTCTTGTTGATCAACAATCATATGGCATTACGTCTCGTAACATTCGTTCATTTATTTTCGAAGGCCCCTCTGGAGCTCATCCCGGAGTACCAAACCCGTACATTGAGCCGTATTTGGGAGGGCCCCTCCGGAGCCCAAACCGGAGTACCGTTACCGTATTGCCACCACAAAGACATATAAGACATCAAAATATTTTCATGCATCAACATATCATTCATTTTTCATATCATATCATTATCATCTCATCATAATATTCCATCTGTGCATGACTTGTATGCCATAAAACATTCATCATAACATCATGATTCCTTTCATAAACTTTTATGTCGTGATCTTAAAAACTTACTCGATA
The DNA here is from genome assembly GCF_033568475.1 of Henckelia pumila. NCBI lineage: Eukaryota > Viridiplantae > Streptophyta > Magnoliopsida > Lamiales > Gesneriaceae > Henckelia > Henckelia pumila. The sequence goes on from NC_133123.1 coordinate 205,504,994, forward strand.
ACTTCATGCATATCATAAATGATTAAAAATCACACTTGCATATTGAACATAGCTTTCATGAATGAACATAGACATGTACATGCATCACATAGCGTAATCGGTCCACGTAAGTCATTTTTTTCGTTCTTAACGTAAAACTTAAAACTTTTTGCATATGAACTCTTAAAAATAATTAAAACACCTTCATACATCATAAACATGCATTTAGAACTTAAAATCATGCATGACAACATTTTGGGACAGAAACATCCTCGCTCGAGCGGCACTAACTCGCGCTCGAGCGAGACCCATTCTGGAGTGGCATTTTGCAGGCGATGAAACTCTATTTTTCATTCAAAATTTGGAAAAGTGGTAAACATAAAAGTTTTATCCCTTGATCTGTTCTTTCTAATTCCGAAAACTTCACCTTAATTGAATATTTCAGTAAAAAGTTATGCTCATTCTCCCAGGATTGGTCAGTACAGAAAAATCAAACCAATCAATACACTTCGGGGAAATTTTGGCCAAACTTCCAAAATGATTTGGACAAAACTCAAAACATGAAAAGTTGTAGATATATGAGTTAGCTTTCAAGTACAATTGGCCTCATCTTATTTGGATTAATACAATAGACTTAACCCACAAATGTGCAACAAGTGTCGCTAATCCGAGACAACCCAGTACATGCAACGTTTCAAAGTTTTAACTCAAACTAACTCAAAACTTTAAAATTCAACACAATCCTTCAAAATCAGTCCTTTCCCAACTCTAACCCATAAGAATCTATCAACACACATTATTTATCAAGAATTTCACAAGAACGACTTACATATCTCAATATCATAAACTTCATGCTTTTATAAGCCTCAAATCTTTAAAATCATGCAAAAAAAATCATCAACACACATCATTTCTTATCAAAATAGATATATCTTTAATTGTGGTTTAAAATTCTTTAAAAACTTGCCTTGAATGGAGGAGGAGTTGATCCGGAACTTCGGAGACGAGCTAAACCTTGGACGAACTAAAAACTGGTACCAAAAACTCACTTGAATCTTGAAGGATTTGATGAAGATGATAATGAATAGTGATGGGGAGGAGAAAAATGTGCAAGGGAAGGAGGATAATGAATAAATCTAATAGAATATGTCAAGGGAACCATTAGCATGTAGGGTATAAGGTTGTTAGGTGTAGCTTTCACAATTAATTCACATCGTGTGTTGATTGCTTAAAATGCAGTCAAAGAAACACATCTCGACTCGCGAGTCGAAAACGTAACTGTTAGGAATCAATCCAAAATTTGGTAATCGAGAATTCACCAAGCAATCGAACACACAAGAACAACAACACAATCCCAGAACAGATAAAACCAACGCACACAGATCAAACTCACACACTCACGCGAAAGCAATAAACAACGCAAGTATTTACGTGGTTCGGCAAAGATTTGCCTACGTCCACGGGAGAGCAACACACACACTTTTATTTAATCACCAACAGAAACAACCAAGCTCAAGAACCGAGCTTATTACAGAGATGGACTCAGATAAACTATCAAGCTAGATACAGACACGATTCAAGCTATTGATACTTGAATCTTTCTGTCACAATTTACACTTAGTTTTCTCCTCCAAAATCTCTTCTTCTTCTCTCACAATATATTCTGAAGAATTTTGATTTTCTGTTATTCTCGTTGCGGCCAGCTTCCATCTGCTTATATAGAGAATTACACCGACTTTCATCTTGGGCTTTAGGTCAACAGTAACTTACGACCCAAATATAAAGTCAACCTGGTCCAGCCCGATAAGCCTTCATTCATCGGTCTGATCTGCCCTCGTATTTCGATCTGCATCGATCTGCCTGCAAGCTTTCAGCTTTACGGAAACTTCATCTGATTTCTAACCAAGTCACAATACTCGAGCAATCTATTTGCATGAACTCATCCGAAGACTCATCTGACCATCACATCGATCTAATCCCAGTATACGATCTGGACCATGAACTCATCTGAACACCGAGCTCATCTGATCTTTACTATTCGATCCGATCTCTTGTCTATTCCCATTCAATAAGATAGAAGCATACTTCAACAATCTCCACCTTGATTCTTTCAGGTTGAATGCTGCTCTCCATCCTAGCCTCCTTGGCTAATTTCCAATCACTGCATTAACTAAGTCCAAACATTTCTTGAACTAAGCATACGGCAGTGACTTCGTTATAGCATCTGCAAGGTTTTCTTCTGATGCTATCTTCACAAGGATCACATCTCCTTTTTCAATCACATCTCTCACGAAATGCATCTTCACATCTATGTGTTTCGATCGTTCATGATAGACTTGGTGTTTTGTCAAGTGTATTGCACTTTGGTTGTCACAGTGTACTACAACTTGATCTTGTTTTACACCCAAATCCGCTATCATCCCTTTTAACCACAATCCTTCTTTTATGGCCTCGGTAACAGCTATGAATTCTGCCTCAGTGGTAGAAAGAGCAACCACTGACTGTAAATTTGACTTCCAGGTGATCGCTGTGTCATAAAAGGTGAACACATATCCAGTCAACGACTTTCTCGTGTCTAAGTTCCCAGCAAAATCTGAATCCACATATCCAACTACCGGATCAATCCCATCTTGCTGTTTCTCAAACTTCAACCCCAACCCAGTTGTGTTTATGAGATATCGGAGAATCCACTTAAGTGCTTCCCAATGATATGTTCCCGGATTAGCCATAAATCTTGACACTACACTGATTGCATATGCCAGATCCGACCTACTACACACCATTCCATATATGAGACTCCCTACTCCACTAGCATATGGAATACCAGTCATCTTCATCTTGTCTTCCTCACTTTCAGGTGACTGATTCGCAGATAGCTTCAAATGTTGTCCCAGAGGGGTCAAGACAGATTTTTCTTGATTCATGTTATACCTCAGAACAACCTTCTTCAAGTAGTTCTTCTGACTCAGATGAATCTCCTGTCTTTTCCTGTTTCTCACTATATCCATGCCCAGAATTCTCTTCGCTTCACCCAGATCTTTCATCTCAAACTCTGTGTTGAGCTGTTGTTTCAAGGATGATATCTCTGCCCTACTTTTACTTGCAATCAATATATCATCAACGTAAATCAGTAGGTACAAGATAACCTGTCTTTCATCCTTCTTCAGATAGCCACATATGTCATATTGGCTTCTCACAAAACCAATATCAATCATGAACTCATCAAACCTTTTGTTCCACTGCCTCGAACTTTGCTTCAGCCCATACAATGATTTTCTCAGTAAGCAGACTTTGTTCTGGGTTTTCTGATGTATGAATCCCTTTAGTTGTTCCATATAAATGGTTTCTTCCAGGTCACCGTGTAGAAACGCAGTTTTCACATCCATCTGCTCAAGCTCCAAGTTGAGCTGGTTCACCAGTGCTAACATAATCCGGATGGAACAATGTTTGACCACTGGATAATAGACCTCATTAAAATCTATCCCTTCTACTTGACCAAAACCCTTTGCAACCAATCTTGCTTTATACTTGATCTGATCTGTACCAGGAGTTCCTTCCTTCTGTTTATAGATCCACTTGCATCCCAATGTCTTTTGATGCTTCGGTCTGTCTACTAGCTTCCAGGTTTGATTTTTCTCGAGTGAGTTCATCTCTTCATTCATAGCTTCAATCCACTTGGTTTTCTGTTTACTCGTCATAGCTTCATCATAAGTATTTGGCTCTGAATACTCCACCTCCTCAGCCACTGTAAGTGCATACCAAGCCAGATCAGCTTCACCAAACCTCTTAGGAGCTCTGATCTCCCTTCTGGTTCTGTCCCTTGCAAGATTGTAAGTGCTCAAATCCTCTGTTTGATCTCTTGCTGTCACAATCTCATCTTGCATCTCTTCTGACCCTTCATCTGGCACAGAAGACTCCACCTCAATTGGTAGTTTATCATTCACACTAATCTGATTGTTCTTTCCATCTGTATTCATTTTATATCCCAGTTTGGATTCATCAAACTTTACATCCCTGGTGTTGAAGCACTTTGGACCTCTTGATTTCAGGTTCCAAACCTTATAACCCTTCACACCATCCGGATACCCAATGAATATACATCTGACTGCCCTTGCTTTCAACTTGTCCTGTTTCAGATGAGCATATGCAAGACATCCGAATACCCTCAAGTTTGAGTAGTCTGCAGGTGTTCCACTCCACTTTTCCAATGGTGTCTTGAAACCAATCGCACTGGATGGACACCTATTGACCAAATAGCACGCAGTAGATAATGCTTCTCCCCAAAAGGACTTAGGAAGAGAAGCATTGATCAACATACATCTGACCCTTTCCAGAAGAGTTCTGTTCATTCTCTCTGCCAGACCATTTTGCTGTGGCGTTCCTGCCACTGTTCTGTGTCTAGTAATGCATTTCTCCTTACATAGCTTGACAAACGTATCTGATAAGTATTCCAGCCCATTATCTGTTCTCAGGTGTTTAACTCTTCGATCACTCTTGTTCTCAACTGCCAGCAACCATTCTCTAAACTTGTCATATGCTTCATCCTTAGTCTTTAAAATGAATATCCATACTCTCCTTGAGTAATCATCTATCAAAGACATGAAGTATCTGCCTCCACCATGAGTTTTTGTCCGAGAAGGACCCCATAGATCTGAATGAATGTAGGCCAATGGTTGCTCAGTTGTGTGACTTCCTTGACCAAACGATACTCTTTTTGATTTCCCAAGAGCACAACTATCACACAGCTCAAGTGATTCGATCTTATCTCCACCTAACAGACCCTGTTTAGACAGCTGATGTAATCCCTTCTCACTTACATGTCCAAGCCTCAGATGCCATAGCTTGGTTCTGTCTTGTTGTTCCTGAATACTTGCTGTACTTCCAATAATCGTTTCACCTTGTAGTACATACAAGAGGTTCCTCTTGACAGCCTTCATCAAAATCAGAGATCCTTTAGACACTGAGATACTGCCTGCTCCTGATTTGAATGAATATCCCTAAGCATCAAGTGTTCCCAATGATATCAAGTTTCTCTTTAATTCGAGCACATACCTCACCTTGGTGAGTACTCTGTTGATCCCATCATGCATCCTTATTCTGATATTTTCAGAGCCCTTTATTCTGCATGATTTATTATTCCCCAACAGTACCATGCCCTGATCCGATTCCTCCAATTTTTCAAACCTAGATCTTATAGGACACATGTGAAAGGAGCATCCTAAATCCAGTATCCACTCGTGGTTCTGATCACCTTTAGAAACCACCAATACTTCTGCTGAGTCATATCCATCTGTAGCTACGGCCAGAGTACCATCATCCTTGGGTTTTTCATGTTGCTTCCCTTTCCTTTCCGGACAATCTCTTCGCAGATGTCCAACCTTCTGACAAGCATAGCACTTCATATTACCCATATTTATGTTCTGGTATCTTCCTTGACTCTTCGATCTGGACTTTGGCCTGTATTTCCCACTGGATGTCCTCTTATCACTTCTGCCCCTCGCCGTAAGACCTTCTCCCTGTGATTCAGTGTTTGTGTTTGATTTTCTCTGAAGTTCCTTGGATTGAATAGCAGACATAACTTCTTCCAATGTTATCGTCTGTTCTCTTCCATATAGCAAAACATCTCTGAAATTTTCATATGCTTTTGGAAGAGCATTCAGAAGTATCAAAGCCCGATCTTCATCCTCAAGCTTTACTTCAATATTCTCCAAGTCATCCAATATCTTGGTAAATTCTTCGATCTGGTCTTCAAGGTTCTTCTCATCCTTAATCACAAAGGAATACAATCTCTGTTTCATGTACAGACGATTAGCCAGGGATTTCGTCATGTATAAATTTTCGAGTTTAAGCCACACCGCCGCTGCAGATTCTTCTCTGGCCACCTCCCGAAGAGGCCTATCACCGAGACAGAGAATAATTGCACTGTGTGCTTTCTCGAGTAATTCATCCTTGTTCTTTATCTCATCAGACATCTACTCCTTCTTCTTAAGAGCTTCCACCAATCCTTGTTGTATCAGGATTGCACACATCTTAATTCTCCAGAGCGAGAAATCGTTCTTGCCCGTAAACTTCTCAATATCAAACTTCATTGATCCCACCATCTTTTCTTAGTTTCCCACAGACGGCGCCACTTGTTAGGAATCAATCCGAAATTTGGTAATCGAGAATTCACCAAGCAATCGAACACACAAGAACAACAACACAATCCCAGAACAGATCAAACTCACATACTCACGCGAAAGCAATAAACAACGCAAGTATTTACCTGGTTCGACAAAGATTTGCCTACGTCCACGGGAGAGCAACACACACTTTTATTTAATCACCAACAGAAACAACCAAGCTCAAGAACCGAGCTTATTACAGAGATGGACTCAGACAAACTATCAAGCTAGATACAGAAACGATTCAAGCTATTGATACTTGAATCTTTCCGTCACAATCTACACTTAGTTTTCTCCTCCGAAATCTCTTCTTCTTCTCTCACAATATATTCTGAAGAATTTTGATTTTCTGTTATTCTCGTTGCGGCCAGCTTCCATCTGCTTATATAGAGAATTACACCGACTTTCATCTTGGGCTTTAGGTCAACAGTAACTTACGACCCAAATATAAAGTCAACCTGGTCCAGCCCGATAAGCCTTCATTCATCAGTCTGATCTGCCCTCGTATTTCGATCTGCATCGATCTGCCTGCAAGCTTTCAGCTTTACGAAAACTTCATCTGACTTCTAACCAAGTCACAATACTCGAGCAATCTATCTGCATGAACTCATCCAAACACTCATCTGACCATCACATCGATCTGATCCCAGTATACGATCTGGGCCATGAACTCATCTGAACACCGAGCTCATCTGATCTGTACTATTCGATCCGATCTCTTCTCTATTCCCATTCAATAAGATAGAAGCATACTTCAACAGTAACAATATCATACTTAAAATACTCGTAAAAATGTACTTTATCACCTCGTTCATAGGTTAGCCTCGTCCCGCGAGTCCAGAATCAAACTCTACCTGGAATCATTTACTTAATCAAAATTGTTAAACGTAAAATAAACATAATCATGAAATCATAATCATTAAATCATAACTTAAACAATTTAAGGCATAAAATAATTAAAAATTATTTTTAAATCATCGTGAGCGAGTTTAGTGGATTTTGACCTTACATAAACTATGTGAATAATTCAAATATATAAATCAAAACATCAAATCATGGGTTCAAGTCAAGATCTGTCTACCTTCTATAGACCAAAAGGTTAGTTCATGATGAATTTTTTAAAAAAATTAAGCATATTTTTCCAACAATTCATCAAAATAAAAATCTTGAATGAAATAGTAACAAGAACAAAGTTAGAATAAACTTCTCCGTCCCTGGATGTTGCCGTCTTCCGTCTTAATACCGATTTATCTGGCTTCTATGCGCTCCAAAAGTCTCCTAGTTGCCTTCTCTTCTGCAAACACTCGATAAGTCTACCAAATATGCCAAGGAATCCTTTTAAAATCTGACTCGAAAAGTTTTCAAAAATATTACAACTTCCAGCATGGGTGCGCTTGCCTACGAGCGCGGGTGCGCCGTGCTTTGAATGACCGGCGTGGGTGCACCTAGCTTGAGCGCAGGTACGCCACACACCTTTTGATGAGAGTGCGGGTGCGCTGATCGGCGTCAAAATTTCTTCGGAACTACACTCGCCTAGCTCAGGTGCGCCCTGTATGAACTTATTTCTTGCTCCGATTTCGATTTTCACACTTCTTTCACTTCGATCTTGCCTCTTTCTCCTCATTTCACTTATTTTACATAAAAAATGATTGTTACTTAAATTCCAGCAAACGACACAAATAAACACAAACACGCATAATATCACTCGATACATAACAGAAGCTATCATATAAAATATAAAGCGCAAAAATTTTCCTTCCAAAAAATATGAGTTTTTTTCTCGAAATAAAACGGTATATACCGATAATGTATCAAAATCTCGGTAACGGTAAAATTTCAATATAATTGGGATGCTAGTTATATGAACCGAAATTTTCGGTACGGTATTGGTATAAAAAAATTTTATATCATAATTTTCGGTACGATATATATATATATATATATATATATATATATATATATATATATATGATATACATTTTTAGGTACGGTACGATACAATATGTTACCCCTAGATAACGCCTTGATAGGATGAACTTGAATTACACAATATCATTTGTTCTATTACTGCAGAGGAAAATTTGATCATACAGATAGGGTACTATAGCCTCTGTACTACGAGAATATATGTTTTAATGACATTTAAAAGTGTCATTGTATACTACTTATCTTGATACTTTTGATATAGTGATATTAAGTTAAAATATAATCAATAGTGATGTCATCTAAAATCTTGTGACATTTTCTAGTTTCACTATAACATAAAAATAGTCACACCACTAATGTCATGAATAAGTAATTTTGAATTTACCTGCTTGACAAAATTATTATCCACTAAATGTTTCAAACAATAAGCATGGTGACTCCCAAGAGAAAAAATGAACTCGTCGAATAGAATGCCTTAAGAAAGTAGCACATTTCTCAAATGGTAACAAAACCAATCCTAGTTCATATCATTTTTAGCATATACTATAGCATAAACTATTGTGAAAAGATAATCGTTCGCATCTTTTGACACAACAACTAAGATATATCCTTTATACTTATTCTTTATATGAGTACCATCCAAAAAAATCAATGGCCTACAACCACTAAAAAAACCAACAACACATGCATGAAAACAAATGAACAACCATCTAAATTTTTTAGTCAAGAGATCGATCTCACACTCAACAACACTACCAAGATTAGTCTTTTTAACAACATGACAGTACCATATTAATATATCATAACATACTTCATCTGTGCCATATATCATGCGTCGCCAACTCCTTTCCCTTCTACACTTTGCGGTATCTAGCTCTACCCTATAATATTTTTGCAAATCCTTTTGTATAGTACAAGGACGATAAGAGGGTCTTCATCTCAATTTTTCTTTCACAACATTCGCTATCCAATATGTGTCTGCCCTAGGATGCACTCTGCTATGTAGATTGTTCTCACCACAACTATGTTGCAGGTTACATTTTTGGATGACAAAAAGATTGTCTGCTTTATGTTTTGAAGTATAAATTCTCCAACCACATGTATTTTCACTACAAACGACAATAACCTTTTCACGGTAATTTTTAAGATACACAAATGAACGTATGATACTGAAAAAATAGTTTTTCAAACATTTCATAAAATCAGCCGCCCACCCTGGAATGTTTGTCCTACACCACGAATGCAATTAATCCAGGCATCTATCGTATTGGAGTAAAGGGCCTGTTTAACTTCGTTAGCACTCCTCGAAAGCGTGTCTTTCTCATCAACCCTTACTAGTTTAATATAAAATCAATAATATAAATAGTAACAATAACTACAAAAACTAATATAAAAGTGTCGAAATTTAAAACAAAGTAGAAATAATCAATTAATAATATATACAAAACAATATACAAAATTTCCTCTTTCATTTTTTGTTATTAAAACGAGTACTAAAACATTACCAAAGCATGAATATAAAAGTCCAATAAAAAGTAAATATATTTTACATCACATCATTCAAGTTGCTGAGATGCTCGTTTGTTTTCTCTGCCCTCAATTCAATCATCGTAAGATTCACACATATATGAAGATGAGTTATATTCAGGACATCATCATCATCATCGTACACGAGCATCTTATGTTGTAGAGCAAAGTATTAAAGAATCATGGATTCGAGAGAAATTTTTGCACATATTTTGCCCAGGCTCACAAAATATCCATCAAGCTAACTACATATTGAAGAATCATGGATTCGAGAGAAATTTTTGCATATTTTTTGCCCAGTCTCACAAAAATATTCATCAAGCTATACACATTAAAGATTGAGATCACAAAAAGCCGCTTCTTGTATTTACAACAACTCAAAAACAAAAATATTGCAAAGCCCACTTTCAGATTCCATTTTCAAACTACAAATAAACAAATTATATTCAATACAATGAAATCGAATAATAATACATTCATTTTTATAACACATTACACACACAAAAATAGTACACAATAACAAATTTAATAACCAAATTTGGAATACAACACTAAAAAAACAAGAATTTCAAATCACAATATATAAGTAATAATACAACACTAAAACTAGAATATTTGGAATTAAATAATTATAATCAAGAACAATAAGGAATATAAACTAATCTATCACAAAATTCCACCAAATGAACAACATTTCCACTAACAAATGGGAAAATTGAGATTGGTAAGAAAATTTGTAAAATGTAAAATGCACACAGTGCACGAAAATTTAACGCAACCACTAAATCATAACAAATCTTAAACAATAGCTCAATTGAACATTTTTAAACACAACCTCATTACAGCAAGCTGTGACAGTCTTTTCTCGGCCAAAAAGTAAGAAATTTCAAATCGAAAATCTAACCTTCGATTATTTGAAACAATGAGAGCATAAAGATTGACAACATTTTTCAGCTCAAGTCGACACAGACATACAAAGAGATTGAGGGAGAGGGTTGGGGAGAATCAACAAGAACGAAGGAAAGTACAAGATGATCGTTCTCACATTTATGCTTAAAAAAAATCAGAGGGTAGTGTTGAGTTTTACATGGAATTGAGGACATTTTAGTAAACTGAACTGAAATAGGGAGTTGGAAGAAATGACAGAGATTTTTCAAAGAGCGAGAACTCATAAATTCTAACATGGGGACTGATAGTCAACTTGTGTTTGCGGTTAAGAATTTATTTATCATTTCACATATAAAAAAATATATTAACAATTTAATTTTGTTTTTGAGAACATATTTAATTGAAGGAAAAAGTGTTTTTTTTTCTTTGTCATATATGTTTGCTTGTTTGCGATTTGATATTCTATATTGTAACATTTCAGTATACGTCTTTTGATTTTGACAATTTTGATCTTTTTTTTATGGATTGCTGATATAACACTACATATATTAACGCCGGTGAGAACTACAAATATTGTGATATCAGTCCAACATAAAAAAATATTAAAATTATAAAAAAAACATAATAAATCAAAATTAAAATTTGACAATATATATAAATAAATAATTAAAACCGCAAAAAAAAAGATAATCATAATAATCCAAAACCTCAAATTTCCCGTAATTGAATTCTACAAATAAAAAAACATAATTAATTCCAAAACTTTGCCATTAGTTTTTCTTAGCTGTCATGTTTTTGGGCTTCCCACACACACTGTGACACTGTGATCCATCCGGCCATGCTCACGGACTCCGAGCTGCTGTGTCGGCTGCGAGAAATCGTCCGATGTTCCGACCAACGAACAACCACCGGTGCCGCCGTTCGGCGCCGTCTTGAGGAGGAGTTTGCTGTCGATTTGTACCATCGCAGAGCCTTCATCAATCAACAAATCGACATTTTCCTCCAAAGTGTTGTTCCGCAATGCGAGACAGGAGAAGTGGATGAGAGTGTGAGTGACGGCGTCGTAGAGAATCAGAGTGCATGTGATCGAGGTCAAGCAAAAGAAAAGAAAAGAAACGATTATGAGATTTGCCGGAGAAAGAGGAGGTACCCTAAATTTCCTCTATTATTGGGCGCTACAAACGGCTCATTTGGGAAAGAAATTGTCCCAACGAAGAAAATATAGTTAATAATAAATAATTAGAACGAAAATTTTGCCTGTTTTTTGATACCCCTGCTGTACTGTGCTAGTGTTACGGTAAAGTTTGTCTCAAAAACTTCATGTAAGTTGTCATTTATCGTATCATTTGATATTCATCTGGTAGGTTTACGGTTATGGATGCAAAGGAAAAGAATAGAGCGGGCATCTTTAAACTTAGTGTCCTTTCTCCACAACTACAGAAACTTGTTGGGGTGCCTGAGCTATCTTGGACAGAGGTAAGCCGAGGCCCGAGGGTGATTATTGCCATTTACTTGTCCGCTGATAAAGTTGTTCCTCTATCATGGGAATTGGGTGAAAACAAATAAGCGTTTGTGACATGATCTTTTGTTTTTTTTCTGCCGTCAGGTTGTGAAGAAAGTTTGGGAATATATCCGAGAGAAGAATTTGCAAGATCCAAAATACAGGAGACGGATCTTGTGTGATGAATCTCTACGCCGAATTTTCGGTTCTGATAGTGTTGAAACATTTCAGATGAGTAAAGAATTGTTGAAGCACGTTTGGCCACCAGATGAAAACAGAGGTACAATTCTATGCGAGTTTTAAATTCCTCTTGTTCGTCTGCATGCATCTAATAGTTTTTCATGTTAATTGCTAATCATGTTGACCCTGGATTTCTTATCTTTTGATGCGACGATCATAAAAATGTTTATGGCCCGGGTGCTGCGTGGGTGAGAGCCCGGGTTGTTTTCTATGCGAGTTTTAAATTCCTCTTGCTTTTGGGTGTTTTCTGCGCACACGAAACAAGAGAACTCGTAAGTGGGGTGCTGGAGGGTTCTCCGGCGTCGCCACTATAATGCTTAAGTCAGCTTAAAATATATAGAGTGGGCTTAGGAAAAGAAGTGCCAGGCCCGAAGACCTGGTATTTATAGATGACATTCAAGGAAGCTTGAATGATTACATGGTATGGGTTGTCTGACAGCATTAAATGCGAGGTGACAACATTTAATGCGAAATGATGGCTCCCGTATTTTCTGGGGAGGCCCATGCCGTTACAACGTGGTCTCTGAGCCACTTTTCTGTGGAGAAAGTCAAACCACGTTCAGACGACGTGTCTCTTTCTTGACCGCTAAAACCATATGAGCCCGGTCTCTCTGATAACCTGGCTTTCATCTACTAACTCTGGCAATGCTGCCATCCGGGTTCCATACCTCGAAACACAGATCTCAACTTCCCTGTGAATAAGTCCTCTCGCCGCTCTCCCCTACCTGGGAGTAGCTTTCCACCCGGGCTTTCGCTAATCACTCGGGTTTGGTGATATCATGGGAAGCCTTGCCTTACCGGGGTATCATCTTTATTTAAGGTTGTGGGGTTAAATGATAAGAGGAGATAAAACTAGGTTTCCTTTGAAGAGATCCTGAATCTGAAGTTTTCCAAGTCGGATGAACCATAATGTATAATGGAATAACTGATGATGATGTCAATATTGGTTCGTATGATGGTTCATTTGTAGTATGGTGTAATGCCGCTGAATGAACCATTGGACCCTTAGTTAAGAAATTCGTGATATCCTTGTGGTTTAAGCTAATTAGAATAAGGAGAATGAATAATTTGAAAAGCTGCACTTTTCCCCAATAGCATTCTCGCAATGGTAGTGATGTAAAGGAGAATTTGCATTAAATTATGAAGAAAAAATGTTGAACGAAGGTCAGATATGGCTTCGAGAAAAAAAATTAAATAACTAGAGGCTTTCCTATTTATACACCTTTCCTCCTGCGGAAAAGCTCTTAGGTGCATAAGGATATCCTAAATTCCATGGATATTTTCTATTGGTGCCAATGATGGCCTAATTAAGAAACAACACGTCAATCGTCATTCTGCTGTCCCTTCCTTTCCCGGCCTAGTTGATAGCCATGCCATGCAACCTACTTTTAAATGCGCTGTATTGAAATTTGAAACCACAAGTGTCTTCTCAATCATATCCTGGCCCAGATGCGGATGTAAGCGTTATAAAACGTTTATGGCTGATAGCCCGAGCATGCGAGGTAGAGGGTAATACGAGTAGAAGTTGTCGAGGGGCCACAACTCAGGCACTCATCTAGTAAATGGGACGAGCTCCTTAACTTCCAGGAATATTTCGTGTTGGTGTCAATGATGACCTAAGAAAGAAATGCCGCATCATTTTGTAGTTCCTTTCTTTCCCTTAGTTGATAAAGACGCAACCTGCTTTTCATTACCCTCTACTGCACATGCAGGTAATATTTTGGCCGATACCACGGATGTGAAACATTTATGGCTGTCAACACGAGCAAGCAAGATTCAGAGGGTCAGACGAGTATCAGGTGTCGAGGGGCCACAACCCAATCACTTGTCAAGCAAGTTGTGACGAGCTGGTCGACTTTTATGAGTTCTCATGTTATCGTAGTGCAGCACGTGGGGTCTGCCCGGTATCATGAGAGGCTTATATGGCATCTAATAACCTTCTTGAATATCGAGTAGGATGAAGTTTCTTTTATGTTCCATCTTTTTAGTCTCCTAATCATCCCCCGAGTCCTTTCTTTTGAGCCAAAGCCTTCCGCTTTTCAGTGATTGAACTTTGCTGTCAAAGTTAAGTAGAAATCTCTTTTTGGATTCTGGGATTAACTGGGCACGGGCATATTAATAGGTCAATAGTTTGTAATCTTTATACAAAGGATTGCCAACAAAGCAACCTCCAAAGATTGTGTGCTACTGCTTCATGCTTCAATAACTCCTGGCTTTTCAGGTCTCAGTCTTGAAATTTAGTTGTTTACTCCATACGCAGCCACTCGAATAGAATCTCGAAAGAAAAAGAAAGGAAGACAAATTTTGAAGGTCTAGACATGTTAAAATGCTTCGACTATTTAATGCTTAGCTGAACTGAAGATGAAACGAAACGAAACCAAACCAAAAATTAGGATCAGCTCATTGCGACACCTCCTCTACCAAATGCTCTGGTGAAGTTCTTCTGTACAGTTGAACATTAATTATCAAGAAATGATGCTTTCAAGAGGATTGATGATGCATAAAAGAGAAGGAATTTTAGTTTTGTTGCTCGTCTAGATCAAGGTGTTTTCATGTACCGGGCTGTTGCCTGCTTGTAAAATCTCAATAGATTACTAACAAATGACAATCAGCAACACATCCCACTCAACATTCGACTCTTCTTCCTTCTGTATGTTGGCTCTGTTTTCGTTTTCGTTCTTTTACAGGATCTGTTGTGTGATGAGAAATTGAAAGGCGTGTTGAAGTTGAGTTGATTTTGATTTTTATTGGACAGTACACTTCGAATACGAGCGATTGAGAATAGGATAATCTTCTCTTTGGGAGGTGAGGATCCTTGTCATGATTGTGTTTGTTCTATGGTTATGTTTAGCTTACCAGGGAAACTCTAGTGAGAATGGTCAAGTTTGGGACCCTTTTCAAGAGGACGACTTGATGAACACTGGGATAAAATATAGATTTTTGCAGAAACAGAAATTCGTAACTTAAGGTTAAACATTTTTTTTGGGTGTATGGTCTTTACATTAATTGCCATGCATATTATATCTATATAATATTAATTAATGAGAGATACATGATGAGTAATTTCGGTTTTTTATTATGTTTTTCAAAATTTTAAGAAATCGTTTATAAGAACTAACTTGGAATCTTTTTTTCTTCTTACATTTTTGTAGATAAGTATTTTTAAAAAAATTAATGGTATAGTTTATTAAATTCTGATATATGTATTAACTAATTTAAATATATGAAAATCAATTTTTTATCAAAAAATTAAAAAAGGATTATTAATGAGTTATTGAGTTGGTAGCATGTGTCCTTTAATTGATAGTTGTGTACTGTCACGTCATTTTTTAATTATTTAATTAGTTTAATATATATATATATTTTTTATTATTTTGTCGTATTTTGAGATAATTTGATGCTAATGTCTTCTATGTCATTATTTTTTCAGGTTCCCGAATTTTTGGGTCAGGTTCCCGAATGTTTTCCAAAATAATGACAGAAGAAATTACCCGAATTTTTTCAAAATAATGACAGAAGACATCTATATCTTCGAATGTTTTCCAAAATAATGTCTTCTATGTCATTATTTTTTCAGGTTCCTGAATTCGGGTAATGACTTGAAAAAATTCCAAAATTTGGGAACCTGAAAAACTCGGGTAATGACTTGAGAAACACCGTACCTGAAATTACCCGAGATGTTTCAGGTTCCCGAATTTTTGGTTCAGGTTCGGGTTGTCATTTCCCGGCAAACCTGAACCTGACAATATTTGATACGACGCCGATCCCTGATTGTTGCTATGGACAATAAGTGATTTTCTAGCATGTGCATGTTATTTGGGTGGAGCACAGCTGGTAATAGGCATGTCAGACTCTGAGGCTCACACTTCGACATAGTGGGAGGACCTCGTGGTTTGACAGTCACAGAAAGTTTCTGTGGGAAGATCACACACTGCGTCACAATATGCATGTGTTTATTTGAGGAAAAAAATGCTACACTTCATGCCTACTATTAGAACATGAAATGAAATACTCTCTGATAGTGAATGTTTTGGTTTTAGGTGGTCATACGAAGTTAATTCTGAATCGAAAAACAAGGAATTGAATAAAAAACGTATTTGATAACGTTTTCATTTCAACACAATTGTGAATATTTTCAGACGGACTTCAAAAAAAAATCTAAGGTGGATCTTATTGGTACGTGTATCAAGCCAGAGTTACATTTGCAGACAACTTTTGTAGCCTTGTTCAAATACGTGTAAGATTGTATTGATGTATCAATTGAAACACTTATTTGCCTTAAATGCTTATATGGTTTAAAACCAAGTAAATTTTTTTTTTCTTTTTTTCTTTTTTCCCTTTTGGTACCAGGCAATGAATAACATTCAGACATGATGTCTCATGTGATTAAACAAGTCACATTCGGACTACTGCATAAAGTGGACACTTATTGAGGTTATCGTGACAACGAGTTCAAGTTCCACATTGTTAACGAAAACATGTAAAAAGCTTCCCTGAACTGAGGGGATCATGTATGCGATCATTCAAGTGATGGCATCGATAACAATTATTAGGATGTTTTTAAGAGAGAATCAAGGTTGAATTCTTGGGTCTTGTACTTAACAAATTATGCTTTTCAGATGTTCTTGACTTCTTGTTGATTTATGTTGGTTCATTTGATTTGTGGTAGTTTTTCTTTTAAATTATATTGGTTTCCCTTGAATTTGTATTGATTCTAGAGGAAAACTTATTTTTGTTTGATTTCAACAGCATATTATTGGTTTGCTGTTGGTAATAGTTCGATTTTTTGTTTCTCGAATTGTCGTTGGTTATTGTGCGATTTTGGCAAGTTTATGCATGATTTGCTTGTGGTTTGTCGTCGTAGTTTATTGGCGATTTGCCGCCGTATTTTTAGTTTTATATATTATTTTGTTAAATTTGTCGCCTTTTTCGTTCGATTTGTTCTGGTATGTTTGATCGTCACTAGTATCTATTCAATTTAGGCCAGTTTCATCAAATCCTGTTGGTTTCTATACGAGCTGTGCTGGTTTATCTTTGAATAATGCTAGATTTTTTTTCGCTAGTTGTTTGATTTATCTCTTTTGCGTATTGTGAATTTCTGGTTTATGTTCTTGGTCGAAGATTTCAATGACCATTTTTTTTTCTTGCGTATCGTGTTCCTTTGTTGTGTTTTTATGTTACTAAGTTTGATGCTACACATTTGTACGAAATTTAGAAGTTTATGTTTGTATTTGAATTGATTATGATGATTTTTTTTTTCCTTTTTATGCAGAAATGGTTAGAAAAGAAAATAATGTTGTGGAAAATGAGGCCAATAGACAGAGCAAAAAAGATGCAATGTCACGATGTTCTGCTACCTATTTTAGAAAAGTAATGAACAAGCTTGAACCAAACCTCAATGACAAGCAACGAGCAAGAATAATGAGTACTCCTTTTGGTAAATGGTTGAAAATGCCTAAACTCTCCATCTACAGTACCAGAGTTGATGCAATATTAAAGAGTTTCAATAGTGACTCCTCGTCTTTCATATTTGGGAAGAACATTGTGGTCCCTTTTACATCATTTGAGTTCTCCATCGTCCTTGGTCTGCCCTATGGGGGCCAACCAATATACCAAGACCTCCGAACAAAGTTAATTTTTTTATCACGTTATTTTGCAGGGAAGCGTAGCAATGCGACGAGGAAGATAATTTCTAAAAATCTCTTGTTATTAGCGGAATCAGATGATGAATCCCGTTTGGACGATTTTGTTAGAATGTTTATTTTGTTTGCCATGAATTGTATAGTATTTCCTTTAAGTACCTATATGACACCTAGGTTTGTTTTTTCTTATATTGATGATTTGTCGAACTTTTTTGGATATTCATGGGGAGAAACTGCGCATAGGTTTCTATGCGATAAAATTGCTGCACATCTTGGGGATTCAGAAGGAATGATTGGCAGGAAAACATACTTAGATGGTTGTGTTGTTGGGATGATGGTGAGTTTTTTTTTTTTTTTTTATTAACTAAAATTTAATTATGTTTTGATCATTACATCTGTATCTTTGTTTATCTAGGCTTGGGTGTACGAAAAAGTTCCTTCCTTAGGAGTAGTATCCGGCTCTCCACGTATGTTTCCCCGGTTGTTTAAGTGGGGAGAAAGCAAGATGCCACTAAAATTCAAAGATGCAGAGGCTTTACTAAAAAAAATAACTCGCACTAAGGTATTTTCGTTTTTTGATTATTTTTTAGTATTGTGGAACCGACAATTTTTTTATATTATTATTTATGGATAGGTGTTTAACATAATTCCATTTGGTGAGGAACTGAGGTTAATTAGTAAGAGACAGAGAAATACAAAGGTAATCAAATAAATTCACCAAATGTATTTTTAGGTTGCAATTGAGAATTGATGCTAATTTTTTATTTTTTTTTTAAATGAAGGAGGATACAAGATGCAAAATTAGGAGTTCGGAGAAACTTGTGGAAGACCAACTCAATGAAATTAAAATACTTAGACAAACGCGTTGTCAAATTGATGGAGCGAGGACAAATGATGTTGGTGTTTGGGTAAAGGGCGAGCTGGATGACGAAAAAAATAATGGCATGAATGTTCTTTTTGCAGATGAAATAGAAAATTTTGTCAAAGATTTAGGTGGAGACAACAAATTATATGATGTTGATGTTGTCGCGGATTTTATTGAAGGTGATGGTGTTAATTGCAATAAGTTGGATGTGGAAGGTAATAAGGTTCGCACAATGGATTCTTCGAGAGATGCAGATGAAAGTGATGATGTTGGTGGTGTCGTTGGTTCGCAAGTGGAAACGGTCAGTAATGTTATATCTTCAGTTGTGAATAATGTGATGACAAGGTTTGATCGTGTGAAAAAGAGAAAATCAAATATATTCGTCACTTCTCCAAGTTCCACCTCAAGACGTAAAACAAAGTCAATCGTGGAAGGTTAAAATTTATTTTATGCGGATGTCACAAGGGTGGAAACAATTTCGGTTTGATGGATTGATTTTTTTTTTTTTTGTTGTGACGTGGGAACCCGCAGCCGCTACTCTTAGGTGCGCTCTGGGTAAACCCCCGAACTAACGCAATAGCCTACAAACTACGTTAGTCAGGTAAACCACACTGGGCAAATCCTG